>NW_026919183.1:0-15207 GCF_032062105.1 Saccostrea cuccullata | reverse complement strand
CCCTCAGAAGAATTGGATCTATTGATTCGTTGGCTTGGACCAGATTCTTCAAGGCATGCCAAAACTATAAGGACTTCAATAGGTTCTGACCCTAGATGGGGAGTAGAAAAAATTTGGGACCGCCTAGACGAAAGATTTGGTGCACCTGAGATGGTCGAGGCTTCTATCAAAAACAAGCTCAACTCCTTTCCGAGGCTTGGAAACAAAGATAATAAGAAATTATACGAGTTGGTGGATATCATGATCGAGATAGAAGCATTGATGGGAAATCCACGATACTCAATGCTACTCGCTTATTTCAACACATCATCTGGCGTATCTCCAATTATCAACAAATTGCCATATAACCTTCAGGAAAAATGGACCATGAGAGCAGCCAACTACAAGAAACAACATGATGTTCCTTATCCACCATTCTCATTTGTGTTAGACTTTGTGAAGGAAATGAGCAAAATTCGCAATGATCCAGCATTCTTTCAAACATTTGAAACTCACACATCCAAATCAAATGCCTTTTCATACTCCACTGGAAACCAGAAACCTGTCATTGCTAGAAAGACAGATGTGAAGGCCAATGTAAGTTACAGTCCAGACAAAATGTGTCCAGTGCACATGAAACAACACTCACTGAACCAGTGCCGAGAATTCTCACAATGGGATATTAAGAAAAGAAGAGACTTTCTAAAAAGAAAAGGCATTTGTTATAAATGCTGTGCATCTACAACACATTTGATGAGAGACTGTAAACAATCGGAGGAGTGCACCAAGTGCAGAAGCCATCAGCATCCAACTGCATTACATATGGAAGGGAGGAACGCTACTGAACCCTTTTGCAGTCGTACACTTAAGGACAGTGCAGAAGTTACGAGTTCTCATGGCGGGGAGAAGGCAAAAGAAGTTGTTGCGTCATGCACCTCACTATGTGGAGAGGAGTTCAATGGACGATCATGTTCAAAGACTGTGCTCGTAAAGGTGTATTTGGAGAAGGAACCCGAAAGAACTATCACAACATACGCTCTTTTGGATGAACATAGTAACAGGACCCTAGCGTCGTCAGAACTTTTGGATCAGCTCTCTGTGGAGGGTTTTCAGGCTGCTTACACATTGTCAACATGTGCAGGTACCGAACAGAAAACAGGCAGACGAGCTACAGGAATTATGGTCAAATCAATGGATGGGATAAGCCGACATACCTTACCAACCGTAATTGAGTGTAACGATATTCCAAACAATATCTCCGAAATTCCCACTCCAGAAGTAGCAAGGGCACATCCTCATTTGAGACAAATCGCTTGTCAGCTTTATCCTCTGGATCCTAAGGCCAAAGTCCAGTTACTCATTGGCCGTGATTTGCTGGAAGTTCACCACGTTCAACATCAAATAACAGGTCCACATGGAGCACCATTTGCTCAAAGATTGAGCTTAGGCTGGGTGATAGTGGGAGAAGTTTGTATCGGCAAGTTCCACAGAGACAATATCAGTGTATTGAAAACCAATTTACTAGTGAATGGTAGGAGTACGATTTTTAACCCATGTGACTCGAAACTTGTTGTGCGTGAGCATCCAGTTGAACCTTCCATCGGAGAGACTCTTTTTGTTAAAACACAAAATGACGAGAAGATAGGGATGTCTTACGAGGACCTCAAGTTCACAGAGTTGATGGACTCAACTTTCAGAAAGGACTCCTCCGGAGTATGGATGGCACCTCTACCATTCAAAAGTGAAAGGGCACGGCTTCCTAACAACAGACCACAAGTATTGCAAAGAGCTCAACAACTGGAGTCAAATCTCAAAAGGAATCCCGAGAAACTGAACCACTTCATTACCTTCATGGATAAGGTCTTCAGAAGCCAAGCAGCAGAACGGGCACCTGTTCTACAGGACGATGAGAAAGAGCGATGGTATTTACCAATCTTTGGGGTATATCATCCCAAGAAACCCAACCAGATCAGGGGAGTGTTTGATTCCTCAGTAGTGTACAAAGGACTTTCTCTGAACAACGTGTTGCTAACGGGACCAAATTTAACCAACAGTTTGTTAGGCGTACTGCTGCGTTTCAGGAAGGATGAATGTGCAATTACAGCGGACATTGAACAGATGTTCTACAGATTCTTTGTCATACCTGAGCATAGAGACTTTCTGCGGTTCTTCTGGTTTGAAGACAATGACCCCAATTCTCCAATGGTTGAGTATCGTATGACGGTGCATGTTTTCGGAAATCGGCCGTCCCCTGCCATAGCCACTTATGGACTGAGAAAAGCAGTGCAAGAAGCTGATGTTGATGTCAGAGAGTTTATTAACTGTAATTTCTATGTGGATGATGCACTGAAATCTACAACCTTACCTGAAGCAGCTGTGAGTTTACTGGAACGCACCAAAAGAGTCTTACAGAATGAAGGCCACATCCGACTGCACAAAATCGCATCGAACAACAAGAGCGTGATGTCTCAATTTTCTAAGGAAGACCTTGGTAAGGATCTCAAGGACTTAGATTTGAGTGACGATGCATTGCCCTTACAACAGAGTCTGGGTTTATCTTGGGACTTGAATACGGACAATTTTGTTTTCACAGCCCCTAAACTGAATAGTTCATTCACAAGGAGAGGATTGCTTTCAGCAGTTAGCAGCATTTTCGATCCCATAGGATTTTTGGCACCCTTCACTGTTAACGGAAGAATGTTATTGAGAGAAACTTGTCCACAAGGCTTTGACTGGGATGATCAACTTCCTGAAACACATCAGAAACGTTGGCAGAATTGGATGGATGACCTGAATCTGTTAGATGGATTTCAAATTCCCAGAATGTATGTACCAAGTTCTTACAGTCAGATGAAGGTACGGGAAGTAGCCATCTTTTCTGATGCTTCAGAGAAGGCGGTAGCTGCGGCTGCTTATCTGAAGACAATGGATGACCAGGGTCAACAACGTTTGGGGTTCATTATGGGCAAATCCAAATTGGCGCCTTCAGCTGGAAACAGTATACCGCGCTTAGAGCTCTGCGGGGCAGTTTTGGCGACAGAAATTGGGCAATTCCTTGCAGAACAGCTTGAGATACCTCTGACTGAGATGAGATATTTTGTGGATAGCAGGGTTGTTCTTGGTTACATAAAGAATGACACACGGAGGTTTTACACCTATGTTAGCAATAGGGTAGCCAGGATTCGTCACATTACCTCACCAGAACAATGGAATTATGTGCCGACCCACTTAAATCCTGCAGATGTTGCTACAAGGGGTGTGTCACAAGACATTTTGACGGCCATACAAACATGGCTGAAAGGACCCGAGTACATCTTAAAAAACAGAGAGACATTAGAAGAAATGTTTCCACTCATTGAACCAGATTTAGATAAGGAAATCCGTCCAGTACAGGTGCTACAGACCACCGTCTCAACATACTTACCACTGGATGAACGATTCTCAAGATTCTCAACATGGAAAGGGCTCGTTAATGCGATTGCCATCTTGAAACACAATGCACGGTGTCGCAATAAAGGAAACGACTCATCTTGCAAAGGATGGCATTGGTGTCAGGAAGCAATAGTTCCAGCCACACTTAAAGAGGCAGAGAAATTTGTGATTAAGACAGTACAACAAAAACACTACTACAAGGAGATCAACAATCTGAGACTAGGGTTGTCACTCAACAAGGGGAGTCACATCATATCACTCTCACCTTACTTAGACGAAGATGGTCTGGTGAGGGTTGGTGGCCGATTAAATCACCTTCGAGATAGTCTGGGACTCGCATCTACGAATCCTATCATCATACCTAAGGGAGTTGTAGCAACGCTTCTCGTGAAGCATTTCCATGAAAAAACCTTCCACCAGGGCCGAAAATTTACAGAAGGAAAGATACGCTCAAATGGTTTCTGGATTATAGGAGCAAAGAGAATCATTACATCTCTAATTGGAAAGTGTGTCTTATGTCAGAAACTCAGGGGAAAGATGCTAGAACAGAAGATGTCAGATTTGCCGACAGATCGTCTGGTTCCTGGACCGCCCTTCACAGCTGTCGGCGTGGATACCTTTGGGCCATGGGACATCACAACTCGGAAAACACGGGGTGGAGTCGCTCAAAGTAAGCGTTGGGCAGTCATTTTCACCTGTTTAACGACTCGTGCAGTGCACATCGAGCTAATCGAAGAAATGAGCAGCTCTAGTTTCATAAATGCTTTGAGGCGAGTGACGGCAGTCAGAGGGCCAATCAAAATCTATAGATCGGATCGAGGGACGAACTTTGTGGGTGCGACGGATCAGATTGGTATCGACTCAATCAATGTGGAAGATGCTCAACTAAAGTCTCATCTAAACAACTCAAGATCAGTCTGGATATTTAATGCACCCCACTCCTCCCACATGGGAGGAGTGTGGGAAAGAATGATAGGCGTTACTCGGAGAATTTTAGATGGAATACTAGTTCAACAGAAGGCCAAGACTTTAACCCATGAAATTCTGTCCACACTGATGACAGAAGTGTCTGCTGTGATAAATTCCAGACCAATCTCAGCTATTTCATCTGACCCAGAGACACCCTTAATATTGAGCCCAAACATTCTTCTCACTCAGAAACAAGGTGAAGATTCCCTTATGTTCTCAGAACAACTCTCACTGAAGGATGTCTATAGAGCAGACTGGAAACACGTTCAAGTACTCTCAGATCTCTTTTGGAGAAAGTGGAAGGATACCTACTTGAATGAACTACAACAACGCAGAAAGTGGCACGACAAGAAACCGAATGTAAAACCTGGTGACGTCGTACTCGTCAAGGATGCAAGCCTCGTTCGTTACCAGTGGCCCATTGGAGTAGTAGAAGAAGCCATAAAGAGTGACGATCAGTTGGTCCGCAAGGCTGTTATCCGAGTACATCGCGATGGAAAAAATGTGTTGTATACTAGACCTATCAATGAGCTTGTTTTGTTATTAGATGATTAGTCAGTGTATGCTAAGTAAATATAGGAGTTTTTAGTTTAGATTGTTATATCTTAAGATATAAGACGGGGAGTGTGTTGTCACATTTTTTAGCAATCCGGAATTATCAAAACTTGATGTGTTGGTTTCATTTTTATATCAATTCCACATTTTCCTTTCCTTATTGTTGATTGGCTCGCAGCTTCTTACCATACCTGTTTACCTCGTTCTCTGCAACTTGGACGCACAATGGAGTAAGTTTTATTGTTTGCAATGCTTAATATTCATTATCAAATCTGTACGGTTTATGATTTTGTATGCATTTGATCATTATTTTGTAAAACATCTTGATTTATGATGTAGTGTGTGGAATCTATTTTTAGATAACATGTGCGAGTTGCACTTTTCATGATTTATAAGATTTTATAAGGTTTATGTCTCAATATATGGCATTTTTGTATTGGATTACACAGTCACATATGTCTCAAATATTTCAGTAATTTTCTCCTAGTCTAGTATTATTATTTCATGTGAAATGTAATCATCTATAGTATTGAAATAGTGCGGGAAAATTTGAGGGCATGTTGTAAAACATTGATTGTGTTAAGTACATAGATTATGCAGAAATTTAATGGCATGCTGTAAAACATAGATTGATCAAGTTAATCTAATACATGTCAATTGATTATGCAAGTTTAAGCCTATACAAAGGTTATGAGATAGAGTAATAGTCCTAGTCATTTGTTCTAGTCATTCGTCAGGTTACATTTATTTACCTTTTGCATGAAATGTAAACTATTGTATTCTCTGTTCTTATTTGATTCATTGTAATGTTTCAGATCTAACCATTTCCACTTCATTGCTATGATCAACATCATCATTATGTACATGGAGCAATAAACGGTTAAACTTACTGCTATACTTGCATTTTATTGGACGTGGGCAATAGGCAGTACACCAACTTTTTAAAAGCGAAATCAAAATGGCCGCCGTAAACACAGGAACTTAGCAACGGGTGTGACGTCGAAGTTTGGCGCGTGAAATTAGATTCTTGGGACCGGAAAAGTAAAGTCTACCCCGTCATACCAATAACTCAGATTTTGAAGATGTAACATGAATCAATGAGACGCTTGACTTTTTTACAATGGTATAAATACCATACATTTTAAGGTGAATTTTGACACGGATAAGTGATAAAATTACACCATTTTTTTTTTTTTTTAATAAAGAAGAGATTAGACCCTCCTATTTTTTAATCACAATAAACTTAAGCTGAAAGTTTTGTAAATCAATTTTATTTGATTACGAATCGATAAGTACCACGAATCCACGAGGTACCAGGCTAATAACGGTTGTGGACTTTGTATGGAAAATTCTGTGCATGACTTAACATTTCTAAGTCGTTGTGTGCGAAAATTAACTCGTACGATAAACCTCACGCAAAGTGTCGTCATTATGACGTTATGGTCACTCAGTTATTTTCATGGAATTAAATCTGAAATCAAGTGAAAAGTTGTCCTGATAACTTTATCTTAATGAGGCCATAAACAACATGTCATTTATATCTTTCATATAATAATGCTTGTGGACTTCGAATGGGAAATCCTGTGTATGACAACATTTCTATGTCCTTGAGTTCGGAAAATAGCTCGGAACATAAACAGTTTTTTAGCTCACCTCGACAAAGTCGAGATGAGCTTATGCTATACCCCCGGCGTTGGCGTCCCAGGTTAAAGTTTTAGGAGCAAGTTCATTCCCAAGTAACTATAAGCCCTATCTGAACCAAACTTGCATGGATGATGCATCTAGGGATGTACACTACCAGACTTGCTTCGGATGCTGGATCTGACCTACATTTTCTAGATGAGTGACCAGGTTAAAGTTTTTGGAGCAGGTTAAAGTTTTTGGAGCAGGTCCATTCCCAAGGAACTATAAGCCCTACCTGAACCAAACTTGCATGGATGATGCATCTAGGGATGTACACTACCAGACTTGCTTCGGATGCTGGATCTGACCTACATTTTCTAGATGAGTGACCAGGATAAAGTTTTTGGAGCAGGTCCATTCCACAGGAACTATAAGCCCTATTTGGACCAAACTTGCATGGATGATGCATCTAGGGATGGACACTACCAGACTTGCTTCAGATGCTGGATCTGACCTACATTTTCATTCCCAATTAACTATAAGCCCTACCTCAAGCAAACTTGCATGGAAGATGTATCTAGGGATGTACACTACCAGACTAGTTTCAGATGCTGGATCTGACCTACATTTTCATTCCCAAGTAACTATGAGCTCTATTTGGACCAAACTTGCATGGATGATGTATCTAGGGATGGACACTACCAGACTTGCTTCGGATGCTGGATCTGACCTACATTTTCATTCCCAAGTAACTATGAGCTCTATTTGGACCAAACTTGCTTGGATGATGCATCTAGGGATGGACACTACCAGACTTGCTTCAGATGCTGGATCTGACCTACATTTTCATTCCCAAGTAACTATAAGCCCTACCTGAACCAAACTTGCATGGATGATGCATCTAGGGATGGACACTACCAGACTTGCTTCGGATGCTGGATCTGACCTACATTTTCATTTCCAAGTAACTATAAGCCCTACCTAAACCAAACTTGCATGGATGATGCATCTAGGGATGGACACTACCAGACTTGCTTCGGATGCTGGATCTGACCTACATTTTCATTCCCAAGTAACTATGAGCCCTAGCTAAACCAAACTTGCATGGATGATGTATCTAGGGATGGACACTACCAGACTTGCTTCAGATGCTGGATCTGACATACATTTTCATTCCCAAGTAACTATAAGCCCTACCTGAAGCAAACTTGCATGGATGATGTATCTTAGGATGGACACTACCAGACTTGCTTCAGATGCTGGATCTGACCTACATTTTTCATTCCCAAGTAACTGTAAGCCCTGGCTAAACCAAACTTGCATGGATGATGCATCTAGGGATGGACACTACCAGACTTGCTTCGGATGCTGGATCTGACCTACATTTTCATTTCCAAGTAACTATAAGCCCTACCTAAACCAAACTTGCATGGATGATGCATCTTAGGATGGACACTATCAGACTTGCTTGGGATGCTGGATCTGACCTATATTTTCCATACAAGAGACCAGGTTAAAGTTTTGGGAACAGATCAATCCAATGAAATTGAAGTCTTTGATATCTGCAATTTTAACAGTTATGAATATTTGTTTACACAAAACATGTTTTTCACACTAAATGCATAGAAATGTGTATATGCCATGTAGAGGGTAAAGCACAACTTGCAAGAATATTGTTGTTAGGATGAATACTTAATATTAAGAAAATATGATGTAGGATTTGCATTACTTAAAACTGATAACATTCGTCGAGGTGAGCTTCGTAATCTTTGATTACCTATGTTTACGTATATAATATTAATGATGGTTGTGAACTTTGTTTGGAAAATCCTGTGTATGACTTACCATTTCTAAGTCGTCGTGTGCGAAAAATAACTCGTACGATAAACCTCAGGCAATTAGACCAGCTTCATTATGACGTCATAGTCACTTTCCACTTTCTTACTCCCTTACAACACGACTTGAATTATGTAAAGTATTTTCATGGAATTAAATGTGAAATCACTTAAAAAATAGTCCTGATACATACACACACACATTACCTTTTTCTGAAACACTGGAGGCATTTTTTTTTTTAGCTCTACTGGTCAGAGACCAGAAGAGCTTATGCGATAGTAATGCGTCCGTCGTCTGTCTGTCTGTCCGTCTGTAAACAATTTTTCAAAATGCTACTCCTCCTACAGTTTTGGTCTGATTTTAATATAACTTGGCACACAAGTAGACTGCACTAAGATACATAATTCTGTGTATCGGTTTTTGATTTCGATGAACGGTGTTGCCGTGGTTACTAAAAATAGAAATTTCTGTGAAATTCTTTCAAAATGCTACTTCTCCTACAGTTTTGGTCTGATTTTAATATAACTTGGCACACAAGTAGACTACACTAAGATACATAATTCTGTGTATCGGTTTTTGATTTCGATGAACGGTGTTGCCGTGGTTACTAAAAATAGAAATTTCTATGAAATTCTTTCAAAATGCTACTCCTCCTACAGTTTTGGTCTGATTTTAATATAACTTGGCACACAAGTAGACTACACTAAGATACATGATTCTGTATATCGGTTTTTGATTTCGTTGAACGGTGTTGCCGTGGTTACTAAAAATAGAAATTTCTGTGAAATTCTTTCAAAATGCTACTCCTCCTACAGTTTTGGTCTGATTTTAATATAACTTGGCACACAAGTAGACTACACTAAGATACATGATTCTGTATATCGGTTTTTGATTTCGTTGAACGGTGTTGCCGTGGTTACTAAAAATAGAAATTTCTGTGAAATTCTTTCAAAATGCTACTCCTCCTACAGTTTTGGTCTGATTTTAATATAACTTGGCACACAAGTAGACTATACTAAGATACATAATTCTGTATATCGGTTTTTGATTTCGATGAACTGTGTTGTCGTGGTTATTAAAAATAGAAATTTCTGTGAAATTCTTTCAAAATGCTACTCCTCCTACAGTTTTGGTCTGATTTCAAATAGCACCGATCGATAACTCCCGAGTGTGCTAAATATAACCCTATCCCAAAATGCATTGCGCGCGACGCCATACTTTCGGACAATAACAATGGAGGTGTCTGAGGCGGACAATGTGTCAGCAGTAGATATTAACGAAAAACACGAACGCAGAGGTGCAACTAAGCATTGTGCTTATGGTCTTTGTAAAAGTGACTCTAGATATATGGATAGACAAGATATGGAAGGCGTTTTCTTTATTCGCTTTCCACAATTTCATCGTGAACCGGAGAAGTGTACTCGATGGGCCAATGCATGTCGACGAGAGAACTTTACTGCTTTGTCGGTAAAGAAGGACACATATATATGTAGTTTGCATTTTAAGGGGGGTAGAGGCCCCACGGAAGAATATCCTGACCCAATTCCGGCAACAGCTACCAAATATGAGGTAGGCCTAAACACAGCTGATCTGGCTTATATGTGAAAACTTTTTTATAACGCCGACAGTCAATGTTTATCATTATGGTATTGTGTCTAAAATATCACACCAAGATAAAGGGTAGATAGATGCAAATTTACTTACAATTTTTGTGAACCTTGTACTACAATAATTCAATTATCCACCTCACAAGTCATAATTTAAAAGCGGGGATTAGAGTCAGAGGAATCTCGGATTAGGCCTAGTTCAATAGTTGGCATATACAACCATGTTACAATACTTACATACATACATACATACATGTAAAGTCAAATACTAAAGTAGATAAGTCTTTAATCTGTCATATAATATAAGGATTGAAATATGTGCTAGGCTTATATTAAAATGACATATCACTGTTATGTAAAGTGTAGAATTTTATCAAATTTAAACACAAATCGCTCTTGACAGAGTTGTTGACAATACAAGTAACATTGTAAATTCTAATTCCAAAAAATGTGTGTGCATGCATTTAATGTCTGCCTCATAGAATCAACATTGTCTTGTAAAATTCCCAATATCAAAAGTAAATAAAAGTAAATAAATACAGTAGTGGGTTTATAGTGTCAAAAATTTTTATTCATTTGATATCATAATACTATTATGCCATATTATTAAAAAATCTAGAAAATGTATATCCTTATTGATATATTTGTTTTTAGCTTGAAAAATTTGTCAGAAGCAGGAAGAGGCCTCTAGTGCTAAAAAATCTGACATGGTCCCCAGAACCCAAACGCAAGAAGAGTGATTTAGGGAGTATAGACATTGCTGAGACAGAAGCTGCTAGTGCAACATCTACTGAGGATCATCCTACTGATATTAATCATGATAAAGTTCAGGCAGCAGAGGCATTATTAATGCTGCAGAATTCTGAAAGTGAAGAAGTGAGTTAAATTTTGAGGGTTTTTACTTTTTAGAAATTTTCTAGATTCATATCAACAGACTTTTGCTATCTCTCTGTCTCTAAGGTATACAACTTTTAAAGGTGTGTCTGCTTAAAATGTGTACTGGGTCTTTCATCTAAATATATTAAGTTATTATATAAATATTGCATTTAGTTGAGTTTGATATTGAAAACTTTCACCCCAAGAAAAACCAATGTCAGCGGAGCCCCAGCCAAGGTTGACAGTGGTTTGCGCCTCCGTTGACAATAGTTTCCTAGCCTAGGTGAAATTTTTCAATGTTACACTCATCTACATGCAATATATATTATACACATACTGAATGTTCTAACAGTATACTGGGTGCACATAAATTCTGCGCAGTCTCTATTTTTCGGAATAACACCTCGTCAAGCAATGTTGACTGTTGCTATGCTAGAAGACATGGCTTCATTATTCAGCGTGTACTAGCATTTTTTTTTTAAGTTTTTCGACAAATCAGAATCAACTAATTTGCCTGAAAGTGTAATAAAAATAAATATCGTACTTTCATGTAAATTACTTGAATCTAATTCGTCGAGAAACATTTGTTAAAAAACACTATTACCCGCTGAATAATAACACCACACCCTCCTGTGTAGCAACAGTTAAAAAAATAGTGACTGCAAAGAATTCATGCGCGCATGATTCACTGTTATATATGTATTCCTATAAAACATTCAGTATAATATAATAAATATTGCATGTAGTTGAGTGTAACATTGAAAATTTTCACCCCTGGAAAACCATTGTCAACCTCGGCTGCACTTCAGTTGACAATGGTTTTCTTGAAGTGAAATTTTCAATGTTACACTCAACTACTTGCAATGTTTATATAATACAA
The DNA here is from genome assembly GCF_032062105.1 of Saccostrea cuccullata. Classification (NCBI taxonomy): domain Eukaryota; kingdom Metazoa; phylum Mollusca; class Bivalvia; order Ostreida; family Ostreidae; genus Saccostrea; species Saccostrea cuccullata. Next base: position 3,450 of record NW_026919183.1, on the reverse strand, counting down.
AATTATATTTACAATAACAATACTATATCCAAAAATTGAAATACTTTAATTAAATAAAAACGCCTTGCTGCTTCATTACCCAATATAATAATAAGTTCACAGTTGGTTGCAAATTGCAGTAGTTGTGAAGAAATATGCAGATGATGCAGTTTTTTCTACATTGCCTGCAACAGATTTGCCTAGTAGATGATTCAACAATCAAATCGTTTAGCATTCAATTAATCTTGATTAGGTAGGTTTATTTTAAATGCAAGGTCGTTCATCTCGGTTCTTTTTTTTTTTTTTTCATGGAAAAATGTTCAGTGGTTGACACTTATTAAGTACTGGTGTGTTCTAAAGAAGTTTGACTTTGAAGGAGTTAGACTCAAAATGTATTTTATTTTGCAGGTAAACATTGTTTCTGATGGACGGAAGAGACTAGATATCCAAGATCCAAATTCCATGTTAAAGAATTCATGTGATGAAGAAACCCAGACATCATCTTGTTGCTTAACCTTGAATGAATCTTTGGCATTAAAATTAGAAAATTTTGATGTAAAAAGCAAGATTTTTGAACTTGAAAAAAAAAGTACACAGTCAAAAGCATTTTCCATTGCTGATGTGAAAGATGATGAAAAGAAAATGATATTTTACACTGGTTTAACTTATGGGCAATTTATGTGTTTGTGGAAATTTCTTGGACCAGCCACAAGAAATCCTTCTAGAATAAATAATATGAGGAAATTTGAGCTTACTCCGTCTAAGTCCAGAGGACCAAAGAGAAAATTGTCACCAGAAGATGAACTTTTCCTCACACTGGTTAGACTTCGTCTCGGATTATTGCATACTGACTTAGCCTATCGTTTTGGTGTTTCAGTTAGTACTGTCAATGAAATAACTTCAACATGGATACAGTTCTTATATTTACAGTTTAATAGACTACGAAATGCTATGTTTCCATCTAGAAAAATAATTAGCAAGCATTTACCAAAGTCCTTCAGAAAATATAAAAAAGTACGTGTAATATTAGATGCCACTGAGTTTTTTACACAGGTACCTAGAAATTACGAGCAGCAGGGTAATCTTTACTCTTCATATAAGAATCATTGTACTTGCAAAGTTCTGATAGGAATAACACCCTCGGGAGCAATATCATTTGTATCTGATGTGTATGAAGGGTCAATTTCTGATAAGGAAATTTTCAAAAAGAGCAAAATTATGGATAAAATAAATCCTGGTGATCTGGTAATGGTAGATAGGGGATTTAATGTTCGAGACATTTTGTTGCAGAAAGGTGCCGATATTGTAATCCCACCATTTTTGGGAAATAGAACTAATTTGTCACCACAAGAAGAAGCCCAGACACGTGCTATTGCAAAATTACGAATTCATGTTGAGAGGGTAATTGAACGCATAAAAAAATATAAAATTTGCAAGAAAATTGTACCTTTGAACACACTGTCAACTTTCTCCCAAACAGTCTTCATTGTTGCTTGTTTGGTAAACTTTCAGAAACCAATAGTGAAATAAAGGTGATGAAAACTGTTGTACTTTCAGTGTACATTTTGAAACTGAGTAAATTTTAGCATCAGAAAATAATGAATTTGAATTTTAAACCATTTTTTTGAATTTTCACGATTTACTTGATCTTGTTGGTTTAATGTTTAACTGATCAGAATACCTGTATGCACATATTTACTTAACTGTGAATTTGCAAAATAAAAACAGTACACAAGAATGAACGAAAACTATGTTTTATTATGTACAGATGTAAACTAATACTTAAGCTGTATAATTTCAAGTTCACGAGGTAGTCGCATGAGAAAATATTCTGGAACAAGATATTCTCTATGAAAAGCCTCAAGTTGCGGACACATGTAAGACCACAAGTCATTACTGACAGTTATTCTCTCCACCGACATACCCTTTGGAGACCAGACAACAAAGTCACAAACATCTAATTCACACAAAGCTAACTGCATTTGAATTTGATAATAGTATTTATGATTTCTTTTGAGTCTCAAATTCCTTGATTATCTTTAACACAACAAAAATCTTTACATTGCTTTATTGACAAATTGTCTATGAAATTCAAGGGATTGCAATTTCTTAGTACATATGGGCATTTGATCTCAATTAGACCCTTTGATTCATTTGATTTATCGATGAATAGTCCATCAGGACTACATCCGAGAGTAGGGTGTTTAGGGTTCAACCACAAACCTGTTTCCTGCACATTGTAGTTTGTATGTTGTTGTTTGTAATGTGCAAGAGCATCAGATTCATGTTCACGCCCATACAGTAGGGCTGCTGTTACAGGGGAATCTGACCACAGAAGCCTATTGACTAGACTCGTAAAACCTGTTCTAACACATTTGATATCTTTTGCATTCGATGCTGTTACCCTGCACCATCTATTTACCTGCCAGTCTTGCGATAATGACTGACCTACTGTGTTATCAACTACAAAGGGGGAACATTTATCAGAACACTTTTCATTTAAATTATCAATGAATTGTTTACATTGAATCTTTAAAATATCTACACCATAATCATGGATGCTGAAATTTTCATAATGAAAATCTAATAAATTTGTCCATCCACATTCTTGTCCATTCATGACTAAATTTGATAGGAATTCACTTTTCTGTTCATTTGATAATTCATTCTCCCTCAGTTTTTCAGGTCTTGGATCAGAGTTTAAGATATCTTTGACTGAGGTTTTTTGACGTTTAAGATTTTTCTTCATGGACTTGTATTCCTTGTTAAAAATTGTCTCTGGATTCTTATTTTTTCTTCTACCTTTGTTCCACTGTAGTAGTTTGTCTGTGCAGGTAGGCAGGTCAGTCCCAAATTCAATAGTGTAGTCCTCTAATGCAAACAACACAGCAGCAACATGAGAACATCTGCCCATGCCAGAAGCAGAGCAAGTGCATGTACCCTCTAATACTGATCCAGATGATTCGGATAATGTTACTGTACAATTGTAGGAATGTTTTGAGTAGGAAGCTAACACTGATGCTTTAACAAAATAGTGTCCTTTACAACTGACATCATGCATGTTTTTCACATGACCACTCCTAAAAAGATTCATACCCTTAGTAAATGGTTTGCTAGTATGTACATCATCTTGACAGTCATCCTCAGAACTGTTTGAGTCACACTCTATTGATGCTACTGATTCCACAAGATAATAGTAGATATGCCCATGATTAAAATGTTTTGGTATGGACACAGATGGAAACTTCTTCCAACCTTGAATTGGAACATAGGGAACTTGTGATGCAACAGGTGTTGGATTCTTTTTTAGATGCAACAGGTGTTGGATTCTATTTTAGATTCAGCCATTTACCATCGTCAACTTTCAGATCAATTTTAACATTGTTGTTTACAGCATTCTGGCATCTGCATAATATTAAGTATATTATTTAATGACAAAAAGTTCAAAGTATGTGTTATTGTAGATTGTTT
>NW_026919182.1:0-15344 GCF_032062105.1 Saccostrea cuccullata | reverse complement strand
TGTACGCCAGGATTTGCAAAAAATCCAGGCGTAATACGCCTCTGAATTTCGTACGGGTGAACATGAATTTGAGGATAGTCATACCTTATTTTATGCATGTAAAATATTTGCTATATTTATGTACAGTGTAACTATTTTAAAATATATATAAATATCACTCAGTTTTAAATTTTTGTGCAAATAGCTATAGCAATTTTCTTAATTATAATAAAAGTATTCAAAATTGCAGTGATGAAAAAAAAAATATTTTCATGGGGAAAAATACTTTTTTCAAGGTGTCTTTATATCTTTCATATTTCTTGACACCCTTGTACATGCAAGAGTTTCTGCATAAACAATGTCAATACTAAACTATGAATGACTAGTAATTAGTAAAGTACATTGAAGGTGTAATGAATCAATGACACTTAATTTATATATATAACATACAAAATATAATTTATTTATATTATATTAATTATAATAATTAAAAATAATGTTCAAACTTGGATATTGTTCATTAGAACTCATCTTATACCGATGTATTATATTTTTTCGATATCTCACCCCCCTTTGGCCGATTTCAAAGCTCTATAAAAAATTGAAATTTTGTCTCAGGCCTTCGGAAAAAAATTGCCTAGAATCCAAATCATCTCCACCTAAGACCACAAAAATTACAGTACTGAAATATGCCGCATATAGCCAGGGCAATGCAAAACATGACCGACCTCTTAAGTACAGGAAGCGTTTCCTTCGGCCACGTGGTTTTGACAACCTTGAGTAAATATGCAACTTACGTCATTAAAGTGTAAATCAAAGATAAAATACTTGTTTATGGTCAAAAAATATTACCTTGGGATCTCTTCTGCACACCTAGGTACACTTGTTACGACGCAGGTAAATTATACGCGGCGATTATATTCGCTGCATCGTCAGCTGCGGAGCTCGATTCGGCCATTGTTTATTATGACGTCAGCCCCCAATGTTTGCCCCCAGTCCAAGATGGCGGCCAATAACCTTGATAGGGTCTATTGTGTTTGAAATTCTGCTGACGTTTCGTTTCATGAACTTTTGTGAAAAAAAAATTATTTCATGTCTTAGACAACAAATATGCAGTTGTTTAGAGTTGCTAGTCATGCATATTTAATACTTTTTATATGTTTACTGTTTAGTATTATTAGAGTTAAACAGTTAAATGAGAATTCATTTTTCAGATTGCTTTGAGAAGATTGTCGACTATTATCATTCATTTCATTATAAACTATAAATAACTTTCTGGTTTGCTTTCATTTAAGGGTTATGTATCCCGACAGGCTTTGTACGCCTGTGCTACTTGTGCACCAGCAAGTCCAGCAGGAGTGTGTTTGGCTTGCAGTCTTGAATGCCACGAGGGGCATGAGCTATTTGAATTATATACAAAAAGGTATATCTGAAAGTTTTTGATTTTCACAATATCTCCAACGAAAGGCAGCCTTTTAGGTGAAAAAAGTAAATCAGTCTAAGGTTACCCATTGCTATTTTTTGTTGTCTGTTTGAACTAGATTCAGAGTTCTTGAAATCTTTTGGTCTTGTCGGCAAGACCGATAAAAACAACTCAGGACCAATTACTTAAGGTTCTGTGTCAGTCCAAATGACCGGTAGATGTTGACAGAGCAACTTGCGAAAATCTGACTAAATTTCATACAAAGAATGAGGGCGCTTTTGATTGGCATTCGGCAGGAATCTGGGCGTAATTGAAAAGTGAAAATTTTATCGACATGTCACATGAAATTTTAACATTTTTAGCTCACCTGAGCCGAAGGCTCAAGTGAGCTTTTCTGATCACATTTTGTCCGTTGTCCGTCCGTCTGTCTGTCCGTCCGTAAACTTTTCACATTTTCGACTTCTTCTCAAGAACCACTGGGCCAATTTTGACCAAACTTGGTACAAAGCATCCTTTGGTAAAGGGGAATTTAAATTGTTAAAATGAAGGGACATATCCCCTTGCAAGGGGAGATAATCAAGAAAAAACAAAAATAGGGTGGGGTCATTAAAAAATCTTCTCAAGAACCACTGGGCCAGTAAAGCTGAAACTTATATGGAAGCATCCTGGGGTAGTGTAGATTCTAAATTGTTCAAATCATGACCCCCAGGGGAAGGGCGGGGCCACAATGGGGAATCAAAGTTTTATATAGAAATACATAGGAAAAATCTTTGAAAATCTTCTTCTCAAGAACCACTGGGCCAGAAAAGCTGAAACTTATGTGGAAGCATCCTGGTATAGTGTAGATTCTAAATTGTTCAAATCATGACCCCCAGGGGAAGGGCGGGGCCACAATGGGGTATCAAAGTTTTACATAGAAATATATAGGAAAAATCTTTGAAAATCTTCTTGTCAAGAACCACTGGGCCAGAAAAAGTGAAGCTTATGTGGAAGCATTCTGGGGTAGTGTAAATTCTAAATTGTAGGAATCATGACCCCCGGGGGAAGGGCGGGGCCATTATAGGGAATCAAAGTTTTACATAGAAATATATAGGAAAAATCTTTGAAAATCTTCTTCTCAGGAACCACTGGGCCAAAAAAGCTGAAACATATGTGCCCATGGAAGGATCATGGGGTAGTGTAGATTTCAAAATGTCTAAATTATGATCAGTGGGGTAGGGTGGGGATGCATTATGTATAACAAGGGTGAAATCTGGTAAAGAACAGAATGGTCAAAGCTTCTCAGGTGAGCGATGTGGCCCATGGGCCTCTTGTTTTAATTTACTGGGTTCCTGTGCAACAGGAAAGGAAAATATTTTCCCGAAATTGAGCTTTGATTTGCTAAAAAATAACTTAAAAATTGTCCAGAACAGACATTTGGTACCAAATGGTACATTTTTAAACACGTTTTTCTAAAAATTTTCTATCTCTGGGTCTTCTCTCCATGATTTTTAAACATTATTTGTGTTTATTTTAATTCAAAGAAACGAATACACATTTTTAAAAAATGGAGAGAAGACCCAGAGACCATGGAAAATGAACTTTTTCCCAAAAATCCAAATGTATTAATGTGGTGCGTCTTTGTCCTTTTAAAATCATTTGTATACGTGTAGCCGTGATAGCTCAGTAAGTTGGGCTACCTGTTCTGTGCACTAGAAGCAGAAAGTTTTTGGTTCGAGCCTTGCATGGAGCGTTATTTTTTTTTTTCATGCACACAACCATTTATTTTGTCAGTTTCGTTTTATGTACTGATGTATTAAAATTTTGAATTAAATTTTGGTTCAGTTTGGTTCTCGAGCAAAATCAATTCCAGTCTTCTATTCTATAATGTACATGTACTTGTACACGTATCATGCATATGTGCATTAAATATTTTTGGTGTTTATTTTTTGTGAAACATTAGTATGTTATAGTATCCCCTTGAAAAACGGACATAAATGTTACAATCTCACAAAGTCTTTCAAACTATAAAATGAAAAAAAAAAAAACCCACCTATGGACGTGTTTGTAAAATCTGACCAGCTATGTTTAGCCAACCAAATCATGGACATTTAAACCATAAATGTTTTGTACAAATGATTCCTGCAGATCACACGCCAAATGCGCCCATCTTCTTACCTATAACTGACCAATAGTAATCTGTTAAAAGCTTTTCTGTATGGCTTCTTCAATGAACGCAAGTGCCAATTAAATTATGATTGATAAACAAGTTTGTTGACAGTGCTAAGGGTAAGCTAGGTGAGAAAACCGAACTAGGTTAAAAACTTATAAAGAAAATCCACCCCAACGAGAATTCAACCTGGACTGACAAACATTACATAGCAGTCAGTCCAAATGACTGACAGCAGAAAAAAGATTTCAAGAACTCTGTAAATTCTTTGCATTTTTGCTTCATCAGTCTGGTAGAACCCCTAAATGGGAATAAATAGGAATAGGAAAGCAATACAAAAAATGGGGAGTACCAACATGTGCAGATGCTTAAAAATTTGCATATTTCATGCTAATAGAGTTTACAAAAAATGCTGGAGCAAAGGAATGGATCATTTTTCAAATTTGTAAAACCACTCATAAATGATAAGATAAGATTAAAGGTGTTTTAAGAGTTTGTATTTTACAAAAATATTTGTATATATAAGAAAATTGTTGCAAAAATTGGCAGACCAAAAAAGCAAAAACCTTCTATTTAATTATCATGTGATTATTGCAAATTAATAAAAACTTGATGTGTTGAAGTTAGCAGGAGGGATGCACTGTACAATGTAACTGTAAAATTTAACCAAAATAATGCTAATTCAGTTGCCAAAAGAATTTATAGTATCATTTTAATGCATAAAAAATAGATTTAATCAACTGGTATAAAAGGGTATTTTAAAAAATCTCAATCGTAGGTGCATGAAGTTTGAGGGTGAATAGAATTTTACCTAAGTCTTATGTCTAGGTTAGTCCTTGATTTGTTTCTTGGTCATTATTTTCAGTAGACATTGATTATACCTCTAGGTTGCTATCCCCAAATTGCGAAAAAAAGAAGAAAAAAAGTAATAAAAACAAAACAAAAAGCCTGCTTATCATGCTTATCTCCACCATGAATATTTTGATAATAAGCTGTTCATGTACATGTAGTTTGTGAATAATTTTAAATCTTATTTCCAGGAATTTCCGCTGTGATTGTGGAAACAGTAAATTTCCAGGAACAGGTTGCAAGTTGTATTCTGTAAGTTGTGTTTATTCCAGGTGACTTGAATTCTCATTTCGAATGAATACTGAAAACCAATCTTTTATCCTAACAACTTAATTCTTAATTTGTCATTTTGAAATTTTTGGCAATAACTAGTTTTTGAGACCCAAAAATTATTTTACATATACACAAAATAAAATAAGTAATAACTTGCAGCAGGAAAAAAGTAAGAAGGATTCTTATCTCAAATGCTAGCAAAACATCCATACAAAACATATATGTAACACTCCAAGTAAAGAGTGCATTTATTTTTTTGACTGTAGGAGAAAGATGCTGCAAATTCACAGAACGTTTACAATCAGAACTTTAAGGGACTTTACTGTACTTGTCATCGACCATATCCTGACCCAGAAGATGAGGTATTTAAAAGCTTTTAAAATATACTTAGTACTAAATACACCGATAAGGCGATTCTGCATGGTGCAATACAGGTGACGTCACAATACCCCATATCAAGGACTGGTCCAAAAAATTCATATCACGTATCTGACTGGCGGGCAGAAAATCTATATCAAACTGGAAGTAATGTTTGTATAAAGTTTAAAGCTTAATTTACTTTATTTATTTAAATATTCATATAAAATAATTCTTTAATGACATTCGTGGTCTTAATTTTTTTCAGTTACCTAACAGTGCCTAAAATTAGCTCTATTAGATTTTAAAGAAAAAGGTCATAAATAGGCAAGAAACGTTCTTCAATGAACATATTTGAACTCATGTATATTAAGTAATTAAATATATGATAAACAGAATACAACATACTAAAATCCATATCATACATGTACATGTATGTCACATCAGCCCTCGGGCCCCATATCAGCCCTCGAACCTTCACGGATTTTAGTATGTAATATTCTCTATACAGTAAAACTTCTCTAAACTGTCCAGCTGCCGGACTGATTAAAATGGCTGGACTAGAGGGGTGGCCGGTTTCCTGAGAATCTAATAGACTGAAGAATTGCAGAACTATGTGATGGATGCTAGGAAAAATATATAATTGGTGTCTGTTACGATTATCTGTCAACATTTATTAATTACGTAATGTATGCTAAAGGTCTTTTAAAAAATGTAAATTATTATTAGTGAGGATAAATTCGACATACATGCTGATTTTTACAAAAATAAAAAAAAATCAAAATAAGAACAGAAAGAACATGGAAAGTTACTTTTATCAAACTGTGCGAGAAATAAACCACAGGCACCTGAATTTTTATCAATAAGTCGCTAAATAAGCCAAATATCGAAAAATTCTACCCCCTCTATATATAAATACACATATAGAGGGGGTAGAATTTTTCGATATTTGGCTTATTTAGCGACTTATTGATAAAAATTCAGGTGCCTGTGAATAAACCAGACCCTGTAAGACATTGCCATATCTGTCTATCGCTTACGTCATTAAAAAAATTGTTTTTACTTCAGTGAAAAGTAAATAATTAAAACATTTCTGAGCAAAACTTCTGTTATTTTATTTATGAAATTTATATTTTGATAAACATTTTATTTGATTTTCTTTCTTTGCATGTTTTAACAGTGTCCAATTCTAAGGCCGCTTATGTGTATTTAAAAAGATGATGCAATATGGCGTGCGATAATTTGTTGATTCATTCTGTGATTTAAACTCACTAGTTGCTTGATATTTTATGAATTCAAGTTTAATTGATGCTTTATCATATGTTCTCAACTTAGACTGGCCATTTACGTAGTCTGGCAAGATGACTACCCCTTCAAGATTGTTAAACAATAGAAAACCCAACGAGGCCATTTCAGTTTTTCACACCTCTGAATTCTGGTGGGTAGGCTATTTTTCACCCCTCCGGCCGGTCATTATTACCCCTCTGGCCAATTTAATGACAGTTATATTTCTTGCAATCAAAAGTGGCCGGTATGATGAGGGGAAATTTCTTATGTTTCTTAACTTTTGTTCTTGGAAAAGTGGCCGGTGTCCGGTTTTCAGGGGTGGCCGGTTTTATGAGAGTTTATGTGTAAAGAAATGTTAAGAATTTTGCCGGGACTTATAAATTCGGCCGATGTTCAGGGAGAACCGGTTTCCAGGGGGGCCGGTTTGGAGAAGTTTCACTGTACTATATATTAGACAAGGTTTTGTAAGCTGACTATACATTGGACAAGGTTTTCTAAGCTAACTCTATATTGGACAAGGTTTTCTGACTGTATATTGGATGTGGTTTTGTAAGCTGATCTTATATTGAACAAGGTTTTATAATCTGACTATATATATTATATTGGACAAGGTTTTGTGTGTTTTATAGGGAATTGTATATTGTAGATTTCCAATGGATTTCATAAAAAAAAATTGCACAAATTGTAAATATAATACACTTTCCCATTATTTGTCATTTACTGTTGAAAAATGCTAATAAGTCTGATCCTAATGCTAAGAAGATGAGATGGCCATTCATCAGATGAATTCAAAGACTGTTATTTCTTTCCTTCTATTTCTTTTTATAAGTTATATACACTGAATATTATTAAGTAGGCAGCTTCACACTGTGTGAATCCCTGAAATGATAACTTGTCATAGAAAATGACTGGAGTTTTATTAACATAAGAAAATAATGACATAAGTAATTTACAATTTGTATTTCATTACCGTCCAGTAATGTTCATGGAGTTTGGTTTAAAGGTTATGTAAGATTCTTAGCATGCATCACAGGCAGCATATCCTGTACACTTATGTTCCTTGTTATACCCGCACTTTCTAAAGAAAGTTCGGGTATATTGTTGTTACTCATGTCCGTCCATCCGTCCGTCCGTCCGTCTGTCACACTTTTCTTCCCTGAACTCCTCTTACATTTTACACAGTAGCCTAATCATCTTTTGGGAGATGGTTGGTGGTGTCATGTAGATGTGCAGTAAGGTTTCGGAATTTTGATTTTGCCCCGGGGGGTCAAATGGGGGTCGAAAAATGACGTTTTTTATGCAAAAAGCCCCGTCTTCCCTGAACTCCTCTTACATTTTACACAGTAGCCTAATCATCTTTTGGGAGATGGTTTGTGGTGTCATGTAGATGTGCAGTAAAGTTTTGGAATTTTGATTTTGCCCTGGGGGGTCAAATGGGGGTCGAAAAATAACGTTTTTTATGCAAAAAGCCCTGTCTTCCCTGAACTCCTCTTACATTTTACACAGTAGCCTAATCATCTTTTGGGAGATGGTTGGTGGTGTCATGTAGATGTGCAGTAAGGTTTCGGAATCTAGAATTTGCCCCGGGGGGTCAAATGGGGGTCGTAAAATGATGTTTTTTATGCAAAAAGCCCCGTCTTCCCTGAACTCCTCTTACATTTTACACAGTAGCCTAATCATCTTTTGGGAGATGGTTGATAGTGTCATGTAGATGTACAGCAGGGTTTCAGAATTTTGATTTTGCCCCGGGGGGACTAATGGGGGTCGAAAAATGATGTTTTAAAAATGTCTTAAATCATTTCTTTAAAACTAAGCGAAATACAAATTAAAAAGGATGGAGGTCAAGGTCACAGGAATGTGCAAGCTGAAGTTTTGATGCAGTTGAGTAGCTTCATTAATACATATCAGCATATTATGTTTGATAAAAATATCTTGAATGATTTAATGAAACTGAGCTGAACACTTTTTCTAAAAAAAGAGAGGTCAAAGGAAAGGTTGGGGCCAAAATGTTGTTGCAGTTGAAAAGCTTACATCAGTATGAATTTACTATTAGCATATGAAATTTGATAAAACTATAATTAATGGTTTATTTAAAACCTAGATAAACACATATTTTAAAAAGTGAGGTCGAGGTCAAAGGAAAATTCAAGGTCAAAATAAGTTGATGTATTAATAGCTCTCAGCAGTATGTATCAGCATATGGAGTTTGATAAATATATCTTGAATTGTTTATTCAAAACTGATCTAGACATTAATTTTAGAAAAGTGAAGTCAAGGTCACAGGAAAGGTCAAGGTAAAAAAGAGTGAAGCATTGTAAAGCTTACATCAGTATGTATCATCATGTGAAGTTTCATTACACAACTTGAAGGGTTTCTTTAAAATAAAGCTAAACACTAATTTAAAGAAAAGTTAAGTGAAGGTCAAAGGAAAGGTCAAAGTCAAAAAATATTGCTGCAGTTGGATATTTACATCAGTATGCATCAACGTATGAACTTTGATAAAAATATCTAGAAAGTTTCTTTGAGCCCAATGGAAAGACAGATGGAAGGGTGGAGGATGGACATGACAAAACTATACATGCATTCCTAATCATGGTGTGGCATAAAAAACTTGAATCTACATTATATGAGGATGTTTCCATATATCAAGATTATACTACATTATATGAGGATGTTTCCATATATCAAGATTATACAAGCAAATTCAAAGAATTGTGGTCCTCTGCTTTCTGTGTTTTAGTGAATGGGATGCTATGATTTATGGCAGATTGTGTGTCAAATATGCACCCCTATCATATATCAATTTTTGAAAACTGGGTCAAAGGGGAAAAATCATAGCATGCTCTGAAACATTTTGTTGTACATGTCAAATATGAAATTCCTATCTCTTTTGAATCAAAAGTTATATAAACAATATAATATTTTTGAAAAGTAGGTTAAACTTCTAGGTCAAGGTCACAGAGTCAAAAGTCATGATATATTTAGAAAAGTCTTTTCACATGTAATAAACATGTATAATTTGAATGCCCTTTCTTTTCTCTTTCAAAATGATCAATTAATTTTTTTTTTTTTGGAAAGTAGGTAAAACTTTAAGGTCAAGGTCTCACTTGGGTTAAAAAAAGTCAAAGTATATTTAGAAAGTTTTGTGGTAATGTACATGTGAAATATGAAAGCACTATCTCTTATTATTCAAAAGTTATGACCAAGGTTAAATTTATTGTGACAGATGCACATACTAGCTGTCAATAAGATGGACAGACTGACAGACAAATTGGATTTAATGTCCCCTCCCTTTCCCCAAAATGGGGGACAATAATGCCCTTGCTGTTCTTGAGAAGAAGATTTATGAAGGAAAAAATCCCCTGCATATTTCTTAACGCAAATCAATATTGTGTTTTTATGTCATTTTGTTTGTTGTTAAACATCCCTCTCAGGGATTTTTCACTCATATGGAGACACCACCACTTGAAAAATAATGAGGACAAATTAGATTTGAGGTCAACATTCATTTTAGGAGTTTTCAACCATTAAGGCGTAAAGAAATATTAACTCGATCCTTCCCCTCATCCCTTCCCAGACCCCTGTTTGTTCATGTATGCAAACTACTACTTGTTTTTACATTTAAAAAAAAATGTTTATACAAAGAGTTTAATGTGGTCCATCTCTGAATGATTTCCTAATTCTAGGAAGACAGGTTGACACAAATTCATGAATAAAATGTCAAGTAATCTTATCATTGATGCACTTTTATTTAATTTAATGCAGTCATATTGTGAACATTTCCAGCTCATTAGGAGAGTGGGGATGACCTCCAGGGGTTCATAACATTTATACCATTAAATTTACATAACATAATAACACAAGTAACAAAATTATGTATAGTCAAATGGAAAAAGTTTCCTACTATTTAGGAGTCACATGATCATTTGTCATTACAGGGACAGGGAAGTGGATTGGGAGATCGCCCCCTCAACCCCCCCCCTCCCCCCTGGAATTTGCAGGACTATAATAATTATACTGGAGGAAGTAAAAATGACTTTGAATGCCCTAAGTGTCCCTCCACCCTAGAAAACAGACCCAACCATAACTTCTTTTTTTTTTGCTTCTCAGGAAATTCTGGTCTGGCCCTCCCCCCCCCCCCCCCCCCCTCCCAGAAAAAAAACTCTGGATCTTGTAACTGAATGTAACGTTGATAACGGGGGATAACTCTTCAGAATGTGAAATTCGTCTATTGTAGCATCGGATGACCTTTGATCCTTTAAACTTGAACCTAACCGTTTGCATTTCAGACTATTTTACCCAAATCTATACCAAAACTTGTACTTACCGATTGTCATTAATTAGGCCTTGTCATCTTCATGAAATATAATCCAGTTAAAGCACAAAATGAAATAATTCCTACTGACATATAGGCCTATGCAATGATGCACACTAGTAGCCTACTGCACGTGCAGTGAAATCTAAAATGATAATGCCAGTGGTAAAACTAGTACTTAAGTTGGGAACGTGACGCAAGCCCAATGTGATGCAGGTGTTCAGATACATGTATAGTGCAAGAACAAATTGAAAATTATCATTTACAAAAGATGTTTTATTTTAACTTTGCCATCTAGGCCTATTTCCAAAAACAGGCAAATAAGGTGTGTTTGTGTGTGTGTGTTGATGGGAGAGGGGTGGGGGATGACTAAATTGATTGTGTATATGGCAGCTTTCAAGAAGTTTCTGCCTAATCAAATACAAATAAACTTTGCACATTTTGAAAAATTCATCAAAAACGCTTTACACTAATTTGAATAATATTATTTTTTGTTAATCTATATTAGAAAATAGATTTAAAAAGTTCCAATTACCGTACAAGTAGAATTTTTAGCGAGGATTTAATTTTGGCATTATTAGCGAGGGTGCTGACATCGCTAAAATTGAATATCACTGAAAATTAATTGCTTATCATTTGTAAAGGCTTCTTGAATTAGCATTTTAAAATTGCTAAAATTACTTCTCGCTAAAAATAAAATACCAGATTTTAGGTAGAAATCGCTAAATTTGCGTTTCGCTAAAATTTCCACTTATACAGTATGTGCCAAAAATTTATACACCCCCCCTCCCCCTTTATCAAACCTAATTTACATCATTAATTTAATTCTGTTGTTTAATTTCCGACTGGTAATCAATTATGAATATGAAATACCAATAAGATGGAGTCCCATGGGTCACATGGTCACTAGCTGCAGATCTGTAGCGTTATGGTTTTATATACATGTATTAGTCTTTGACCATAAAGCTACAGATCCCCATATGCAAAAAAGGTGCAATTTACGGCGCAATATGTTTTGCGCACTTCTGGTGAGAATTTCTCCACTTTCCAGCATCGGTTAATTTACTACCTTTCACTCCCTAATTCTAGGCACATTGTTTAACTAATCTGTATATTTTATCCATCTCCAATCCTTTTATAGTCGTCTCTACACGTGATAAACTCGCTTGATTAAAATTATTTGTTAGATTGCTGAAAATTCACATCAAGCGAGTTTTTTGCCTGTAGAGATGACTATAAATCATTAAATGGCTGGGAGGTGGATAAAATATACATATTGGCGACAGAATGTGTCTAGAATTAGGGAGTGAAAGGTAGTAGATTGACCAATGCTAGAAAGTGGAGAAATTCTTCCCAGAAGTGCGCAAAAAAATATTGCGCCGTAAATTGCACCTTTTTTTGCATATGGGGATCTGTAGCGTTATGGTCAAAGTCAAATATATAAAACCATAACGCTGCAGATCTGCAGCTACATGGTCACCTGAGCATATTATGCTCAATTTGATGAATACATGTATTATGTAAATTATTGAATTATACTGACTTTTCCCTTGGTAAAGCCCAATATGAAGAAGTGTGCATTTAGAGGCAAACACCTTAGTGCGGGTATTACTGTCTCATGACAGCATCTAGTTGTACACTGTTTCCAATGATTTAACTGTCCAGGCTACTGCATTGTCTTGTTGAACCCCAATATTGTTTCAGATTGAGGATGAGATGATTCAGTGTGTGATTTGTGAAGACTGGTATCACGGAAGAGTAAGTAATGGTTTAGAAATTTTATTGAAAGATTGTTCTGATACTTTGATTTCATTCCCCATCACTGCATAATAACACTCTTGTAGTGCACTTTCCAGCCCATCTGAACCAAAATTCAGTTGAAATTTCCTGATCAAAGTTTGCCCATAGGGTAAATTTTCATATTTCTGACAATTTCTCCAGAAACATTGATGGGCTAACGTCAACTAAACTTAGTAGCAATCTTTGTTAGATATGAAGATTCAGATGTACTCAAATCAAAGGTCATTCTTCTTGATAAGGGCATCAAGAGGCATTATTCAATATCAAAAATGGGAAATTAAAAAAAGAAATTGAAGAAGCACTAACGTTGTCCTTATAAATACAATGTAGATTCAAACATGTACTAAACATGGATCCATATATATACAGTCACAATGAAATTGAAATTGAAAAAAAAATACAAATAGATGCATGTGGTTTTGTATGTCTCAGCAGAAGTTTGTTTACTTAAACATTAAATTTAAAACATAAAGTACTGGTAATATGTATAAAAATAGAATTTTCTAGCACCAAATGAATGTTTTTCTTTGAATGTTGACAGCATTTGGGTGTTGAGACTCTGCCTTCCAGTGAGAGTTACACTGAGGTAGTGTGTGCAGATTGTATGAAGAAACACGACTTCCTGTGGGCTTATTCTGTACAGAGTCTAGGTACGTTTTAGATAAAGCCTTATCATAAAAAATCATTTTTTAACAAAGATAAACAATTTATTGCTACATTTTTAATTTACAATTCTTCAGTTTGGAAGCTATCTCTGACTGCAAATTTTCGCAACAGAGTTAAAATTCTATGTCAGTAAAAATGTAGTTTCTGATGAGGAATCTTTGGGAGTAAAAGAATGTTGCAATTTGTGGATATTTGTAGATAAATAGTTTTGATTGTATGAAATTATTTTTTGGAAGAGAACTTGTCTGACTTCCTTAGTCATTAAATATATAATATGTCTTTAAAAAAATTAAATGCCTTTGCTACTAGTCATCAAAAACAGTTTGAAGGAATTATATGGTACTTCAAAAAGATTAGAAGAGACAACATTGTTAAAAAATGATTTTCAGAACAAACTGAAATGAAAGCCTGTGATAAAACAGACATTATTCCTTTATAATGAGTTAAATGACCAGTATACTTTATGATCATTTTCAGATACAAAGTGTTTGGTGACAGGGGATACATCTGCAGAGGTCAATGTGGAAGAAACTTCTCCAAACAAAAAAGAAAACCTGGCAGATACTAGCTGTGATCAGGTAAACACATAGCATTTTACATACTTAAACATCAAAAACAACTGGTAGACCTTTTCTTGAAGTAATAGTGCTGTAAAATATTATACAAAATACTAATAATATGTGTAACTTATTTTGCGAGAAAATTATAAGGGATTTTTTATTTATGAAACAGCGTTGACATGATTTTTCAGGGAACAAGTAAAAGCACACAAAATGACAGCCACTGTCTCCTGAAGGATATACAGACAAGAGATGTAACTTTTAAGGACTGCGGAACATTTTGGCAGGATGGTTGGAGGAAAAAGCTTTGTAAATGTGCAGATTGTGTGGTAAATATTTTTTTATTCAAATCAAATACCTCAGTTTTACTGAAGCCTATTCATTAATTCATCTTTTTAATTTGATGGAAGAAATGTTTTAGTGTATGAAAGCAGCATTTCTAGACATTTTTGATGTTTTATACTAGATTAATGATGTATGAATTCGGAGGTTGTGAAAAGCAAATGGAAACTATGTGAAAGAAGATAAATTTATCATACTTACATTACATATTCTGTCATCTTTGATAGGCAATGTACAAAGAAAAATCCCTTGGATTTCTGATTGACGAATCAGATACTGTACATAAATATGAAGAGCGAGGCAGGGACAAGGCTGTTTCCACCTCTCAGTATGACAAGGGGCTCCAGGCTTTATCCTCCATGGACAGGGTACAACAAGTCGAGGTTATTCATGGTTAGTGGCTGATAAAATTTGATAGATTCACAGAGAAACTATTCTTTCTGTTTTCCTTACAGAAGGAAAATGTTATCAGACAGGTAAACCAAATTGCCTCTTATAATTTTCCAGGCTTCAATGACTTGAAGTCAGAGCTAACAGATTATTTGAAAAAGTTTGCTGAAAATGGAAAGGTAAGATTGTAATTGTTAATGATCAATTATATTTGTCTTCACTTATAACCTCAAGAATGCTAGACTACCTGTGCATGTTTAAGACTTGTATTTAATAAAAAATTTAAAACATTACATATAAGGAAAAAGAATATGTCAGACAAAATCAACTGGATTGAAAATTAAGCTACTGGAATATGTATTTAAACTAAACCTAAAGAAAATTTTAACCATTGGTTTCAGTACGTGAGAAAAAACTTCTTTCCATGAATTTTGTGATTTACCTGTGTAATATAATGACTTGTTTCATTAGGTTGTAAGAGAGGAGGACATTCGAGAGTTTTTCTCTGGAATGGAGGCCAGAAAGCGACAAAGGGCCACAGGACCAATTCCTTACATGTGCAAATGAGACTTTACAAGCTTTATTATCAAGTCTCAGTATTTCATAGACAGACAAAGAAGGTTTTATTCTGTTTATATTTATGCCCTTTCAAACAAAGATGCAAAGGCAGAAAATGTGAAAAAAAAATTTTACCAGAAATTTTGAACAGGTAGTGCAAGGGCTTTCTTATGTTTACTTCTTGTGATATGAACTTCTGATGGGAACCAACAGTTAGGTCCTTTGAGTTTTATCTCATTTAATGCTTTCACCTTGGACACTATTTTTGAATGATTATCTGTGGCTTTCACATTTCACACATATATTCCATGTTATAAGAGCTCTTTGGTACCAAGTTTCATCTTTTGACCTTGATGTTTAACCTCCTTTTGAAAAATTTTAACTTGACCGTAAGTT
>NW_026919181.1:0-155642 GCF_032062105.1 Saccostrea cuccullata | reverse complement strand
CCATATATGAAAAAGAAAAAGAAGACGTTGAAGACGTTGAAACCTTGTCAGAATGGATTAAATGTATCAGACCCATGTCCAAGTAGTAGCAACCGAACTGATAAGACGTGTTTTTGATTGCTCCTGATTACCTTACTTAATTGCTATGAGTGATAATACTGTGGGTTCTATGGCTAAATACCTGACGACATCTCAAAATAATTATGGATCAAAGTATTAACTCGAGCTTATTTACATCTTTTTCTGGACTTTCTCAATCATTTAGTGAAACTGGAATTATCACGCCTAATGGAGTGAGTATACCAAGTTTTTTGAATGTGACTTTTAACAAATACAGCATAACTATATCATTTCAACAAGACAAATTTGCCACTATTTTGAGCTATTTGGAAGAAGAACTCAAAGCAATTAAAGAAGTAGGGAAGAATGGTCAGATTTTCAAGTCTGAGTGCAATACTGTGACAGCCACACTCTATTCTGGCACCAGCGTCCTGCACATTCAAGGATCATCGGCAAACTCGTGGCTGGATAAATTCCTTCATGACATAAAAAACAAAGACTCTAACAGCACTAGTAATATCTTGCAATTGGAACAATCTATTCCACAAATGTCATCAACACCTGTAAAAAATGATTCTCTTCTGACAGCCAATACTGATAATGTTCAAAATTTTACACAGTATGCGGCTTCAACACCAAAAACTGAAAATAAAATATGTGAAAACAATGAACTCGGAGAATGCAGCAACTGCAATAGTGCAGCTACGATAAAACAGCTTACTGAGACTGTGAAATTCCTTACCCTTGAGGTAGAAAAACTGAAAGAAAAACTCAGCACTAAAGAACCCACATCGTCGGTGTCTGCCAGTACGCAAACCTACAAACTGGCAGTTAAACACAAGGAGACATCTACAGAAAGGTCTACAATGTTGTCTGTTGGCATTTCTAGACATGTGCAGTGCAACACTGTTAATTCCGTGACTGATTCGAGCACAAACACAGAGTTTTGCGTCCCAGAATTAGAAGAGGAAACCCCAAGGGCCCTAAAAGCAACAAATGATGAAGAACTACAATTAGGAAGTGGATCATCTCTCATAATTGGAAGTTCAATCCTGCAAAGAGTGAGAACCCGTGGATTGAATAAATCTGTAAAAGTTTCCACGAACAGAGGAGCCAAAGTCTCGCATATCAAAACAAAATTGGCCAAAATGGATGTATCGCCCTTCCGTAATATTGTCATTCAGGCGGGTGGGAACGATGTATCAAGCAACCGCGACCCGGAATCAACTGAAAACGACTTCGTGGAAATAATCTGCGATCTACGGAAACGGCATCCAGGAATACAAGTGTATCTCTCCGAAGTTTTACCGCGAAGAGATGTAAATGTGAGTGTATTGAATGAAATTATTAGATATGTGTGCAAAGAGTACGGAGCTACTCTTATCCCGATGAGCAAATCATTCCAAAGAAATCAGGCAAATGAGCTCTACTGGAAAGACGGCATTCACTTGTCTGATAAAGGCACAGCTGAATTATTAAAGAACATCAACAAGTACGTTCCCATTCTTAAACAAAAGGAATACAGTATCCGTGTCGATTCATTTGCTATGAGGAATTATATGTGTTTCTATTGTGGAGAAGAGGGGCATTCTACTCGGAACTGTCGACATGGGAAAAAAGTTTTGTGTTGGCAATGTGGGAAAATGGGGCACAAGCAAAAGTTTTGTTCCCTCTAGGAAATCGGCTATGAAAGAAATGCCGTAGAACAAAATCGCGAAGATGCCGAACTTATTGTCTCAAATAACTTTTTGTCCCCTGTGAATAACAATATTTACTCAGTTTTAAATAATTTATGTACTGAATGTATCAATTTTGATTGCACATGTGAACACTACCTGTATACATCTAAAATTCTCAAAAAGTGTTCAAATTCTCAAAACAAGAATGTATCAATTAGTATTAATGTTCATGATGGAATGCAAAAAAGTAATCTTACTGAAATTGTTACACAGATAAGTCCCCAGAAAAATTTAAATCAGAAAGAAACCCCAAAAGTCCCCAATAAGTCATGCACTCAAAGTAATTTTACTGGATTTGGTCTTGTTAAAAGAGGTTTACGTTTTGGTAATTTAAATGTATGTCATCTAACACCCAAAATTGATGAAATTAAACTGTTGCTACAAGACAATCATTCACTCGACATTTTAGGACTCTGTGAAACATTTTTAAATGATAATCACTGTGATTCAGGTTTTGATATTAATGGATTTACTTTTGAAAGAAAGGATAGACAATTTAAGTCAGGCGGGGGAATTGTTGTTTATATTTCAAATGATATTACTTACAAGCGTAAAACTGAATTTGAAGTAAGTAATATTGAATCAATATGGCTAGAAATCAATCTTAAAAATTCGAAACCTATTTTTTATTGCTCTGTATACCGTCCACCATCTGCCCCCTCTTCCTGGGTAGAGGATTTTGCTAGGGAAATAAATATCGCCTCCTGCTGTGATGACAGTGAAATTATTATTACAGGTGACTTTAATATTGACTTACTCAAAGACCCCCCGCTATGCTGGACATCTGCTTTAGAGGAATTTGGACTAACACAAGTAATTAATGCGCCCACTAGAGTTACTAACACCTCTTGTACTCTAATTGATCACTTTTATACCACCATATCAGATAACATATGTGAAGTAAGTGTACCCCCAATATCCTTATCTGACCATTACCCTATTTGTGCAACCCGGAAATCTAACTGCATGCAACGTAGAAACAAGCACATTGAAATTAAATACCGTGATTTCAAGAACTTTAATGAAGCAAATTTTTTGTCCGACCTGACAAATCAAAATTTTGATAGTCTTGAAGACTTACATGATCCTAATGACATTCTTGATACTTTCTATATAATGTTTAATAATGTCCTTGACAAACATGCCAAAATAAAATGTAAGAGAGTTAAAAGTGAAACTAGACCAAAGTGGCTAACTAAAGAAATAAACGAAGCTAGGCATTTACGAGATTTATACCACCGTAATGGGGATTATGATAATTTCCGTATATGGAGAAATAAAGTTGTACTCTTGATAGACAATGCTAAAACTTTGTATTACAAATCAGCCATTGAAGACAGTTCAAATCCAAGAGAGATGTGGGGATATTTTAATCAATTGGCATCTAAATCTAAAACCTTAACCCCTTCCCATATCATTCATAATGACTCAGAAACTAAAAATTCACAAGATATTGCTAATATTTTTAATGAGCACTTTACAGGGATTTCAAATAAACTTTTACATAATCTACCAAACTACAAATTCGATCCAGAATTGTTAAGACAATTCACAAAATCTAAACTTGGTGATGACAACTTTTTTAGCCTTAAACCAATTAGTGAAACTGAAGTATTTGATTCATTGAACGGGCTAGACGTCAATAAATCTGCAGGCACTGACTTCATTGGACCTCGTCTCCTAAAACTATCAGCTAGTATTATTAGTAAATCATTAACTCATTTAATAAACGCTAGTATTAGCAATGGTAGTTTTCCATCAAAGTTGAAACAAGCAAAAGTCACCCCTGTATATAAAAAGGGCAGCAAAACAGACCCCAGTAACTACCGTCCCATTTCTATACTTCCAACATTATCCAAAATAATTGAAAAGCACATAGCAAACCAAATACGAGATTTCACCTCCACTTTTGATCTTATAACAAAATCTCAATCTGGATTCAGAGAATTTCACTCTTATCAAACAGCACTAACCAAATTAACAGATGCTTGGTTGCATGCTATGGACAAAGGTAATCTAATAGGTATAACATTTTTGGATTTTAGCAAAGCGTTTGATTTAGTGAGTCATGAAATTCTGATAGAAAAATTAAAGAATTACAACTTTGATGAATTATCAATTAAATGGTTTCACTCATATCTGTATAACAGGACACAATGTGTAAAAATTGGTACTTCTTCTTCTGATGTCTTACCTGTCACAGCAGGAGTGCCACAGGGATCAATATTAGGCCCCCTATTGTTCTTGTTGTATATTAATGACCTTCCCTTACATGTAAGTCATTCAAATATCGATATGTTTGCTGATGATGCAACTCTACATGTTTATGAGAATAATATATTTAGTATTGAAACAGCTCTAAATTCTGACTTAGTAAATATTGAAAAATGGTGTTTAGAAAATCAAATGGCTCTAAATGTTGATAAAACAAAATGTATGCTGATGGGTACTAAACAAAGGAAATCAAAATTAGATAATCCAAATCTCAGTTTACATATCTCTGACAAACACCTCACCAATGTTGAAACAGAAAAACTACTTGGGGTACATATAGATCAAACACTGAACTTTCATGATCATGTAGATTCGGTCTGCAAATCTTTAACATATAAATTGTTTACTTTGCGGAAAATCAAGAAATTTCTTCCTTTGAAAACCAGAAAACTTTTTTACAATGCCTTTATCCTGCCTTCCATTAATTATTGTCTGACTATCTGGGGTAATGCACCACATAGTTACATGGAGAGAATCCATAAGCTCCAAAAACGGGCTGCTAGAATTATACTTAATGCTGCCCCTGATGCTCCTTCTAAGGCATTATTTGAAAAACTAAGGTGGCTATCTGTTTTTGACTTAGTAACTTTGCATAAATGTATTTTGTTGTACAAGATATTTAACAATCAGAGCCCGGCTTACTTGCAAGATTTATTTATTTCTCAAACTTCTAATGCTTATACTTTACGTTCAGAATCTAATTTTGACCTTCGCCTACCAAAATACCGAACAAATTTATTTCAAAGTTCACTTCAATATTCTGGTGTTCATATTTGGAACAATTTACCTATAGATATAAGGTTTGCGCCAACTCTGCCAATCTTTAAACGAAATGTAGAAAAGTATATCTTCAACAGCAGAACTTGATTACTCTGAATTATGTATATCTTTTGCACATGTATATAATTATACATTGTTAAATCTTACTCATGTGACATTATACATGTATTACTTTTTATGTCATATAAATGTATCTGTTTATTATTTCTATTTTATTATTATTATCATGTGACATTGTGTATATACTTGTATTATAATTCACTTTCTAAATTGTTCATCTTTGCTAATTTGATGTAATACTGTTGTTGTAATTAGAAGGCCCTGAGGAAGAATAGTGTGTCACACTAATCAGGCCACCTTCTCTAAATAAAGTATTATTATTATTATTATTATTATTATTATTATGTTAAAGTCACGTATTAAAAGATTGAGGGAAAAATGAAAACCATCTATCCTTCTGTGTTCAATGAACCAAAAGTGAAAAAAATTAGATAGATTACACGATCAGTATGTACTGCTTCCTGCCGAGAAAGCAGTAACACCATTGTCTTCGTTTGTAAGGCTCATTATATAAAATGCATTCTAGAAGAACTTGAAATGAATGTTGTGTACATCTTTAACCTGAACACGGTATATAGTTTTATCATTATTGATGTTTTTAAACTATTTAACCTCACTAATTATAAAGGAGCACGTTGGTAAAACCAAGGTACAGGTCATCTTCTTTCGTATATACGTTTTTCATGCTTTTTTAGTCCATTCTTTATTCACTGAAATATTGTAGTGTATTCTCTGCATGCACTTCTCTGAACTACAAATGTATGACGTCATAATTGAAAATGACGTCAAGTCACTGCTACTTGAGCTGTAATAATGGAGAGAATGTCATAAACTTTACAACTTATTTCAATATGCATATAAAGTTTCAGAATCCTAGTTTGAAATAAACGTGTTTTTATCATTTTTTTAAAAGTCTAATATATCCGAATAATTAAGAAAACTTTACTTTGTTAGTCTTGTTTAAGAGTCAGCATGTTCAAACTACGTACGAAAATATACGTTTGACATTTACTCTTTTTTATACCCGTGGACAGAGGAAGAATTCATAATATATGTATAAAGAGCCTAGCGCTGGTTGTTAATGAGTATTTATTTAATATCTTTTGTGGAAATATGTAAGAGGAGTTTCCTCTCTAACTGAAACCTGCTTTGGAAATATGTATAATGGCTTTATTTAAAAACAGATGACGATATTCAGCGGAAAATACCCACAGATTTGTCGGTCAGTTGAAGTTAATATGAAATAAATTGTTCCAAAGAAATAGTATAACTTTTCTCAAGCACATTTCGGGTTCACAAGGATGCAACGAGTTTATTTATATGACAAAAAGTATATAATAATTGTGTTAATAACCTGCGCCGAAGCGATTTATGTGAAACATTTCAAAAAAGAAGAAATCACCGTAACGTGATCAAGGTCATGTGACATAGTAACAAATATGTTTATATATAGCATAGAGGATTCTTTGTATGAATTTGGAGTACTGAAGTACATAACTTAAAAATAAAACTCTATCTATGAATGCAGTGCTACGTTTTAAATGCATTTTGAGCTCCGGGAAGCGTTAACAGTACTGCGCGGGCATGCGATGCTCACTCTTCCTTGGCACCTTATCCCACCTCTAAGGTTTCAGAGATCCGTGTTTGCTCTGTTCCTCTTTTATATTATTTTCTTCGATATTGAATTTTGTTCGCTATCTCCATATCCTTCCTTATTCTTGGTTAGGAAAAAAGGGCATGGCGCTGGTAAAAATCGGAATGGCGCCGTGTCAGGCTGTTTTGCTTTAAATTTAACAAAAACTGGCGAACCAGAAGATGTACTAGACTTGACTTGAAAAATTGTTTTAATAGATCTGAATGAATTAATGATCTTTCTACTTGCGATCATATTATGTTTGTAAAAAAAATAACAGTAGTAATAAAAGTAACAGTAGATCGGGTACTATTTACTAATGAATTCATAACTGATTTTTTTTCTCAAAGAATGCTTTAATTTCCTGCGCAGGAAAAAGAAATACGAGAAATGAATAATATATGAAAATGGTCAAAGAATTATTGAAGTCTTGTTTTTTTCTCCAATAATATTTACTTGATGTTGATATCTTGTTAGCCAGCGATGTATCACTGTATGCATAATAAATTGACTCAATTTGAAAAGTGATCCCAAATCTGATGATTTATTCAACATACATGGGGATTCTCCTATACTGTGAAAACAGTATTACTTGATTTGAAGAAGTCTTGATATGTTTATAGATCAGTTTGAAGCTATGGTGATTATTCAACAAATAAAAATGTCACCAACCTGAAATATAATTTGTTTGAAATAAAACGGTCAGCATTTTTATCAGAAACAGATGGCTAAATTTCATTCCTTGCCACTTTGTTACTATCTCTGTATAATTCATAATAAACCAACAAATGGTGAGGATTTATTAAAACATTAAAATTATTTGTTAACTCATTATAGACTAAACTATTTGGAATAATTCGCACGAGCATTAGATTTTTTTTTTCCATCTCTAAACACATTTCTTTCATACAATGACTACTTTTTGGTAGTTCACGAGTACTAAGAAATGCAATATCTGTGCCACTGCGATTTTCCTTTTTTTGAAAACCATTGAAAGATCCACATATTTTTAAAGCACCATAGACTTAAAACACTGCTTTATTTTTTGCAATTGTCCAATTTAAAACCAAAGAAACCTTGTTGTTAGATAAAAAGAAAGCATTTAGGTAGGTCTGGATGTTTTAAGTTATCTCTCATACTAGTATGTTTTTAAAACCTTGAGGTAGAATTCTTCTCATAAAAAGCAGTATTTCATTTGTAAAAAAAATTAATGAAAGTTTCACAAAATCAAGAAAACGGTATTACTAAGTGGGTGGTATCAGTTACAAAAGTTTTGACCGTTTTATAATTGAGTAGAAGTCAGATCAAGTTCATTGCTTTTTCCCTGGACATTAAGAATAAAAACAATTTCATCCCATCATGTGATTTGGTCTTCTAATTTAAAAGATTATCTGTTGTTCTGTCAGTATCTAAACAGAGTATCCTTACCTCTCCCAGTAACCTGATACCACGGGACTATTCTAATTCTTACCTCTAGTATATATACAAGGACTATATCAATAGAGGATTCTTACCTCTAGTAACCTGATGCCGCAAGGAGTCAGTATCTAGACAGATGATTCTTACTTCTCCTAGTACTTCTCCTAGTTTGCCGCAAATGAATATTTTACACTGGAGTAGCAACAACGTATATTTTTAAAGAATAGTTTCAGGCAAAAAGACAGACTTTTGAAATATTATACGTAATAAAAAAGAAGAAAGAGTATTAAACGCTTCCCAATTGTTTCAAATGCGAAACCATCTCCGGTTGACGTGACATTAAATGACGTAGCGATGCTGCTCCGGTTAGACAAACATATGCATTTTTATTATTTCACCAAAAATTATCCAATTATCATAGGAATTATAAAATTGGCATAAGTGTTTTATTAATTCTTTATATTTTGATGAAAATATCTCCGTTCTTTATGGAGTAAATGTTATTGTCTCAATAATTTCCGAACAGCCCTCGTACTAGACTTGAATTGAAAAATTGTTTTAACAGATGAATTAATGATCTTTCTACCTGCGATCATATTATGTTTGTAAAAAAAATAACAGTAGATCGGGTACTATTTACTAATGAATTCATAACTGATTTTTTTTCTCAAAGAATGCTTTAATATCCTGCGCAGTAATAAGAAATACGAGAAATGAATAATATATGAGAATGGTCAATGAATTATTGAAGTCTTGTTTTTTTCTCCAATAATATTTACTTGATGTTGATGTCTTGTTAGCCAGCGATGTATCACTGTATGTATAATAAACTGACTCAATTTGAAAAGTGATCCCAAATCTGATGTTTTATTCAACATACATGGGGATTCTTCTATACTGTAAAAACAGTATTGTTTGATTTGAAGAAGTCTTGATATGATTATAGACCAGTTTGAAGCTATGGTGATTATTCAACAAATAAAAATGTCACCAATCTGAAATATATTTTGTTTGAAATAAAACGATCAGCATATTTATCAGAAACAGATGGCTAAGTTTCATTCGCTGCCACTTTGTTACTATCTCTGTATAATTCATAATAAACCAACAAATGGTGAGGATTTATTAAACCATTAAAATGATTTGTTAACTCATTATAGACCAAACTATTGGGAATAATTCGCACGAGCATTAGATTTTTTTTTTCCATCTCTAAACACATTTCTTTCATACAATGACTACTTTTTGGTAGTTCACGAGTACTAAGAAATGCAATAGCTGTGCCACTGTGATTTTCCTTTTTTTGAAAACCATTGAAAGATCCGGATATTTTTAAAGCATCATAGACTTAAAACACTGCTTTATTTTTTGCAATTGTCCAATTTAAAACCAAAGAAACCTTGTTGTTAGATAAAAGGAAAGCATTTAGGTAGGTCTGGATGTTTTAAGTTATCTCTCATACTAGTATGTTTTTAAAACCTTGAGGTAGAATTCTTCTCATAAAAAACAGTATTTCATTTGTAAAAAAAAATAATGAAAGTTTCACAAAATCAAGAAAACGGTATTACTAAGTGGGTGGTATCAGTTACAAAAGTTTTGACCGTTTTATAATTGAGTAGAAGTCAGGTCAAGTTCATTGCTTTTTCCCTGGACATTAAGAATAAAAACAATTTCATCCCATCATGTGATTTGGTGTTCTAATTTAAAAGATTATCTGTTGTTCTGTCAGTATCTAAACAGAGTATCCTTACCTCTC
The DNA here is from genome assembly GCF_032062105.1 of Saccostrea cuccullata. Taxonomy (NCBI): domain Eukaryota; kingdom Metazoa; phylum Mollusca; class Bivalvia; order Ostreida; family Ostreidae; genus Saccostrea; species Saccostrea cuccullata. Next base: position 145,921 of record NW_026919181.1, on the reverse strand, counting down.
CCAGTAACCTGATACCACAAGGAGTCAGTATCTAGACAGAGGATTCTTACCTCTAGTAACCTGATGCCGCAAGGAGTCAGTATCTAGACAGATGATTCTTACTTCTCCTAGTAAACTGATACCACAAGGAGTCAGTATCTAGACAGAGGATTCTTACTTCTCCCAGTAATCTGATATCACAAGGAGTCAGTATCTAGACAGAGGATTCGTACTTCTCTCAGTAACCTGATATCACAAGGAGTCAATATGTAGACAGAGGATTCTACACTTCTCCCAGTAAACTTTACTTATATACAGATCAGACACACTTTTGGGGATTTAGGACGAATTTAGATTAATGGTAAATATCAATTATCACACTCTCCTGGATTGTAATATGATAATTTTTCAGAAGGAATTGATTATTTTTGTATTATAGTCTGTTAATTATCCGATCCTCAGGTTCAAAATCAGAATAATTGAATATGCACAAAGATATCTTTTAAAACACTTCATCTTAAAATTTAATCATATTATATAGGGAATATCCTTTTTTTTTCAGAACTCTGGATTTGATCATTTTTAGGAATACAAATCATAGGTATCCAGGCTTTTAAAGAAAATTGCATGAATTTTACACTTATTTGGACTTTACTTTCTCCAACATACTTCCAATGCATAATGTATGAAGTTTTTCCTTTCAAAGAACACACCATAAATCACTTCTTATATCAAATCATGCATATAAACTTTGGTAATTAAGGCTAAATTGTTTTAATATGGTTTTACTTCATATGAGGTACAAAATTCAACTTTTTAAATACCGTTTGTTAAAACTTTAAAGAACATTCATACGTTAAAATTTGTTGCATGAAAAAAATTTAAGCTATATTTTCTGACTTTTTGTTTTATAAAGAGTTATCCTTATATCCTTAATTATTACAGAATACAATATCTTTAAAACACTGTTAAACTTGTTATCCTTTGAACTCGGATTTCATTTTAAATACGGGACTTACCCAAGACGGTCTCGTTACATAAATATTATGGCTTTGTTTTAAGGATAATAGAGTTATTCATCAATGTTTTATAGCCTAGTAGTGTGTTTACCGTTTTTTTCTTTGTAAACAATGTCCCTATGGAGTGGGATTCCGATTCTTTTGAATTGTTTTCAATTTTTTTGAAGGTTTTCTCCAAATCGATCAGTTGATCATAGACTTAAATTAGACTTATCTGATCAAGAAACAATTGATAATCTTAGTTATTCTTAGAGAATGTCGAAATGCATCACAGATAACGTACAAAACACACATTTTTTTCCGATAAACAAACAGAATGTAGATTACTCCGATCACGAGATTTACAGTACAAGACAAAATTCGCGACGTAATGAAAGTTTGGAAAACAATTCAGATCTAAAATTTTGCGACTTGCAGGATGTTGAACAGCAAGCTTTTGTTAAGTTTTCGCCGGAAAATAAACGTATGAGACCAGAATTTGGTTCTAACAGGGATTGTGAAATGAAATTAGATTTTTTGACTTTTGTTTTATTGAATATTCTGGTAGAATGGATTAGACGCTTGGTCAGCCGGGAACACACCCACCGTGTGTCATGATCGAGAAATAACGGAAAAATCCGTCGTCAATTCTGTGTATAAATGGTCGACTAACAATCATTTGTCTCAATGATTAAATGTATTTGCTGACAAAGTCTTTGTATCGACCATAGAATTTACGAAATGATGACTTTCAACGAGACTGTTCATATTTTTGTTTCATCAACATCTTTGTCAATAAATTACTTCGTTTTAGAAATTATTCATACGAAGAACATGCTCTTGCGTACCAAATCAATTGAAATATATACACTCTGTATGCAGGTGATGAAGGTATATTGCTGCATAAGTAAAGAAAGTTCAAGAAAATTTAAGAGATATCATACCTCTCACGCTATATTTTTACAGATATTCTCTTGATTACCAGCAGTAATGTCCTTGATCTTTGACTTTAACCTACCTTTTTATAACTAACCGTGACCCTGGCTCCTAAATGGATAGTCCTAGACTATTACCAATTTACCGGTTGATTTCTTGTGATAAGAGCTTCTCTGGAATGCCAATATTTTCATTTTTTACTTGGGCCCCAGACTTTGACCTTCTTTTGAAAAAAAAGCTTGCAATAACTTTTGAATGGCTGCTTGTGTGACTTTTATGTTTCACCTGTGTATTCTTTGTGAAATTCTTTTACCTTGTTCAGTTTGACATACATTTGAAAGTCTCTTACTTTTTTCATAATTATTGAACAGTTGCAGCTTTTGCGGTTTTCGATTTTCGAAGGCAATCTCATTGCTTTTGTTACCAAAAATATTTTTTTCTTGACCTTGGTGTTTGACCGGTAAACGACAATATTCATCATACGCTGCATAACGAGAGCTCCTTTATTTGATCACTTTTACACCAATAAACCAGATAACATGTGTGAAGTAAATGTACCTTTTATAGCCATCTCTGACCATTACCCAATATGTGCCACTAGAAAAACAAAATGCATGTAACAAAAAGGAAAACACGTAGAAATAGAGTACAGAGACTTCAAAAAGTTCGATGAAAATAAATTCCTTCACGACTTAAAAGATGTAGACTTTAACAATCTCCTCCAGATGTATGACCCTGATGAAATACTAACTGAATTCTATGATTTATTTAATAGTATACTTGATCAGCATGCAAAGGTTAAAACAAAACGCGTAAAGAGCAAAATCCGCCCTAAATGGATGACACAAGAAATAAACAATACTAGACATTTACGGAACTCTTACCATAAAGAAGGAGATATGGAGAACTATAGAATTTATCGAAACAAAGTTAGTCTTCTTATAGACAAATCAAAATCGTCTTACTATAAAACAGCTATTGAACAAAGTTCAAATCCCAAAGAAATGTGGAACTATCTTAATCAATTAACATGTAATTCAAAGAACATAACACCATCTCATGTGTTTTCTAATGGGGAAATTGTTGATGATTTACAGGATATTGCAAATACTTTTAATAACCACTTTACGGATATCTCTAATAAGCTTCTGATGAAATTGCCTAAACATGATTATGATCCTAACATATTATGTAGTTTTGTAAGGTCTAAGCTTGATGAAGAAACCATCTTTAGTATTCATCAAATTGAGGAAAGTGAAGTTTTTAACATGCTAAATTCTCTAAATATCAATAAATCAGCTGGCATTGACTTTATTGGGCCGAGTCTTCTAAAAGTCGCATCCAAATATATATGTAAACCTATAACTCATCTTATTAATGCTAGCATAGTAAGTGGTATTTTCCCGACAAATTTAAAACAAGCCAAAGTAACACCTATATTTAAGAAAGGTGACAAAGCTGACCCAAATAATTATCGTCCCATTTCTATTTTACCAACTATATCTAAACTGATAGAAAAAACATGTAGCTAAGCTAATACAAAACTTCATTAATGAATTTGATCTACTAACACAATCCCAGTCGGGATTTAGGGAACTCCATTCTTGTCAAACTTCACTTACAAAACTAACAGAAAGTTGGCTTAATGCAATGGATTGTGGTGAACTAATCGGCATTACATTTATAGATTTTAGTAAAGCTTTTGATTTGGTGAGTCACGATATTCTTCTAGAGAAATTAAATCATTACAAATTTGACCAAACAGCTATAAAATGGTTTAAGTCATATCTTTACGACAGGACCCAGTGTGTTAAATTTGGAACATGTGTCTCCAATATTCAACCCGTCACAGCAGGAGTGCCAAAAGGGTCAATTCTGGGCCCTCTTTTATTTTTATTGTACATAAATGACCTTCCATTACATGTAAACAATTCAAATATAGATATGTTTGCTGATGATGTTACTCTGTATTCAAATGATCATAATGCACGATGTTTAAAAAATACGCTAAATGCAGATCTTTGTGAGATTGAAAAATGGTGTGCTCAAAATCAAATGGTTTTAAATGTAGATAAAACAAAATGTATGTTAATGGGAACACAGCAAAGAAAATCAAAATTAGATAATCCAAATTTACAACTTTATGCCTCAGACAAAACAATTGAAATTGTTGAAACTGGAAAAATTCTTGGTGTACATATTGATGATAAGTTACAGTATGCAAATCATATTGACTCAGTTTGTAAAACGGTTAATTATAAGTTATTTACGCTTCGTAGGATTAAAAAAATTTCTCCCTCTTCATACCAGGAAACTTTATCACAACGCTTATATTTTACCATCTATTAACTATTGTTTGACTGTTTGGGGTAATGCCCCCAAGCAGGACATGGACAGACTATTTAAATTACAGAAAAGGGCAGCAAGGATTATCCTTGATGCAAGTCCTGATTCTTCTTCTAAACCACTGTTTGAGAAACTTGGGTGGTTAACAGTTTATGAACTAGTTGATCTATACAAATACATATTATTATACAAAATTTTCAGTGGAATGACTCCCGAATATCTTCGTAATTTATTTGAATTTCAGTCTTCAACTTCTTATAACCTGCGATCCGAAACTAATTATGATCTTAGATTAAAAATTTCGTACAAACTTATTCAAGACCTCTTTTCAGTATTCAGGTGTACATCTGACCTCTTTTCTCTTATTCAGTATTCAGGTGTACATTACATTATCAGCTGTCGAAATAAACTTCCCCAACACATGTTATTCTCTCATTCTCTAATCATAATTCAGTGATTGTACGATTCTCAAACATATAACATGTACAATTGCGTGATTAATGTGTATCCTGAAAATATATTTTGTATTATATATGTACATATATATGTCGAATACATGCATCATTTGAGCATTAAATTGTTTCCGTTTCATAAGAGTTCAACTTTTCTTATTATATCGTACCGAGAAAAATTGTGCACGCGATTTCTCGTGTTTCACTGTTATTGTTTTTTTTTAATTTGATGTGTCTGTATTTGAACACTCTAAAAGCATCATAATTCAGTGATTGTAATTCTTTTTAACAAACCTATATAACATATACTTAATTGTATGTTCCTTTATATCTCAAAAAGATTATGATGAATTGTATTAATCTACTCTGATAAAGTGTATATATTTTGTATTTGATATATGTACATATATATAGAGGGCCCTTTTGGGGTAAATATAAAGCCTAAAACTTAATTTTCATAATTCAATGCTCACTTCCGGTGCATATAACCAATTGTTACTGCTTCTTTAAATAAAGTTTTTATTATTATTATTATTATTATTATTATTATTATTATTATTATTATTATTTCACAAACACAGTTTGAATTTTTATCACTTCTTCCTAAAACTTTTCATATTTATTAAACTGCAAAATCCAAGCTGTAGTCTATAAAATATTTTCATATCTATAGCAGAGCTTCTTCATCGCATAATAGAGAATCTTGTCTTAACAGATCGATGTCGATGGTTAATTGGTTTATTACTTTAAAATTGAATTATTTCTTTTACAGACGAAGTGTGATATTTGCAAAGGTGTTTACAGACATATTTATTAAGGCTAGCGCGTCATGAAAGTTTTATTTGCAAATACAGTTGTAGATATAAAATAACAGCTTTCAGAAAATAATAAAGTAATGCTTATAATTTTACATTTTTCTAACTCCTTGTCTTCTTTTGCAAATTTGAATCATTTTTTAAATACTTCAATTATCTCTTACGTAAATAATCAATTTAAGTAATTTAGAATCCTGTTTTAGCTTAAGGCATTGCCCTTGCACGGCATTAAATGTCTGTGACGTCAGAATAAAACGTAAATTATATATTGTGATCTTTTGACCCCTGTTTTGGGTTATGGTGTTTTTAAATTAAAAAAAAAAAATACATTATTGATACAAGTCAATGGTGATGTATCTTCTACATCAAGAGCTGAAAATCTTAATTTTATTCATTTTCAAATGAGAATCTGTAGCAATAAAAGATATTGATATTCAGAAAACGTGTTTTTTTTTTACATTAAGCTAACAAGCTTGACAAAACGTTGGACGTGTGCGGCATAAGAAACTAGCATCATTGTGCTTCTTGTCACACGAAAAATTGTTTTTTAATATATAGAGACATCATTAAATTTGTGAAAAGTAGTATTCAGTTGTTGTTTTTTTTTTTCTGACGTCAAACCTATTTTCTCAATGATATATAAAAATAACAATGACATTCATTTAAGCAGTTTTTTGTATACATCGGTAAATGTTTATTCTTAAGGATGTTTCCACGTGATTTTTCGTCTCATAAGTATTCATAACATCAAGCAACAACTCTAAACATACCATTCCATTCATTTTTCTTTAAATAAAATATTCAAGACTTTTTAAACCCCATTTAAAGTTATAGTTGTGTAAATTCAGCGTGATTGTCAGTTGACCTTTTTTTGTTGTAATATTAAGTGGATCACATGGATGCAAGTAATCACCATTTCATGATTTGAACGGCGCTTTTAACTCTTCATAAATCGTTAAAAGATTAAAATTTTGTAAGAAAAAAAAAGATATTTGTTTGCACCAAATAATCGGCAAACGAACTATGTCATCTTCAATAAAAACTACCATTTCATCAATAAAAATGAGGAATTCAGCTCTCTTTTCTTCAATTAAGGACGGATAATACAAATGATTTTTTTCTTATGAAGAGATTTCAAATCATGTCAAAAGTTTCGAAAAGTGGAACTGTTCACGGTAGCTCAGTAGGTAGAGCTCTCGCTCCGTGATCGGGAGGTCGTGAGTTCGTATCTCTGCCGCGACTGACCTAGTCGGGGCCATTATGCATCAAGAAGAAGATAAACAAAGTTGAACACCAGATTGAAATGAAAGGTAAATTGAAGACGTTTCATGTAAATATGCTTAAAAAGTACATTAACAGGAATGATTATTCAGGGGGATCAGATCAAGATGATGAAGCTCTAGTCACATCTGCTGTTATTGACTTTGCTGCGGAGGAGGATGATGACGAGTATGGCGTAGCGAGTGCCAGGGATACCAAGGGTGTGACCATCAAACCAGATTTATCACCTGAAGACAGAAAAAGGTAACATTACTATGGATCAGGTTACTGATGTATTGTCTGATGATCCTGGCTATACCCATCTGATTGAACATGACATTAAGATAAACTCAAGTCAACCAATCAGAGTTAAATCTTATGCAATTCTATTTTCAATGAGGGGAATAGCTGATATGGAAGTTGAGAAAATGTTAGAATTGAATGTCATTGAACCATCAGAAAGTTCATTTTCTTCTCCAGTTGTCCTTGTGAAGAAAAAAGATGACACTTCTTCTGCGTAAATTTGAGAGCTATCAATGCATGTTCACAGTTCGATGCAGAACCGATGCCAAATGCAGATGATATCTTTTTAAAGTTTGCCAACTACAAGGTATTTTCAAGGATTGACTTATCCAAAGTCTACTGGCAGGTTCCATTAACATCGTCAGCTAAACCCAAAACAGCGTTTCAGACATCCAAAGGCCTCTTCCAATTTCGAGTGATGCCCTTTGGATTGCTGACAGCACCGGCGACGTTTTCCAGACTGATGCGTAAGTTGTTGTTCGGGATGTGAAACATTGATAATTTTATCGATGTTATCATTGTTTTTACAGAGGACTAAGATCAGCATTTGGAAGTTCTTCAGGAACTCTTTACAAGGCTGAGAAACGCCAATTTGATAGCAAAACCTTACTCATTATTTTTGTACAGAGCGACAATATGTACAGAACGATAATATGTACAGAGCGACAATATGTACAGAACGATTATATGTACAGAGCGACAATATGTACAGAACGATTATATGTACAGAACGATTATATGTACAGAGCGACAATATGTACAGGACGGCAATATGTACCGTCACAGTCCCTTGTTTAATTTATTAAGACTATTGGGATCCTGTAGATCTAGGTTGTAATGACATTAAAAATTTACTGACATGTATTGACAATATATTGATGTTGATTTTGAAACATGTGCTTTTAACGATAATAGAATAAATACCGTATGATTTCTTACTAAATATTTGTTCCAGCTACCCCCTGCTTTAATAGAATGTCATTTAAGACACGGACCCCCGAAACAGAGGTGAGATCAGGTGCCTTAAAGGAATGAGCATTCCCTGCTGACCGGTTACAACCGCCGTGTGCTCCTTGTCATGATAGGAAATAACGGAAACAATCCGTCGTCAATTCAGTGTACAAATAACGGACTAACAATTGGTATGAAAAACGTCAGTCAGCATTTGACTTAATGATAAATTGTATTTGCTGAAAAGATCATTGTATCGACCACAGAGCTTACGGAATGATGACTTTGAATGAAACTGCTGATATTCTTGTTACATCAACTTGCTTGTCAATAATTTACCTCATTTTAGAAATTGTTCGTACGTAGAGCATGCTCTTGCGTATCGAATCAACTGAGATATATTTACTCCGTATGCAGGTGATGAAGGTATATTGCTGCATAAGTAAGGGAAGTTGACGATTAAAAAGTTAAAGTCATCATGATTATCATATGGCTTGGTTGTTAGATTACCATTAGTGTCTTTTTCAAGTAATATATCCAAGTATGAAATAAAGGTTTCGGACTTCGTTGTATCTTTTATCTCAAGCTCACCAGAATATATCGTATCGACGTAGGATAGAAATTATCATTGTTAATTGACAATACGTCGTCGATATATCTAAATGTCGAGTTGAAGGCCACAGCAAGTGTTTTCTTCTTTTCACGCATAATATTTTCCATAATTTCTGCTTCATATGAATATAAAAATAAGTCTGCTAATAAGGGAGCCAAATTGTTGAAATACCTGGTCTCCAAAAACCACATATATATTGTCAATCAGAAACTCAAGCATCTTCTTGATATCAACTTCTTTATACTGATGTGTTCAATCAGAATCTGTTTTAACAGAATAAGTTTGCAAATGATCAATGACGAGGTAAGTAAATTTACGAGCTCCGTTTTTTATTGAAGAAGCAGATGTCAATGATATCAAAAAGTCTAGATTTTAATTTGTCGTGGGGAATTGTTGTGTATAAAGTTGATAAGTCATAAGTTTCTATGCTGTTGATTTTTGTAAAGTCTTTTGATCTCAAATTGTCCAAAAGTTCTTTAGAATTTTTTCGTATCCACATCTGATTCACAACACTTCTTGAATATATAGTTGCACAGTACTCTGTAAGTTTTTCCTTCACAACTGTCAATATCTTAGTGAGGAGTAACGAAAGAGGCTTGGATAAACATTTACTGGAACCTGCAATGTATCTTTGTTTGTAAGGAGTCTTATGAAGTTTCGGAATCCAATATATATACAGTAGTTCAAAATCATTTTGGCTCTGTGGAATATTAAAAGTGTTCAAAACTGGCAGGTGCTTTTAAGGAATTTCTTCCTTAGAAAGGGAAGCATGAGTATAAGTAGGATTGCCACTTGTAGAATTAAATCCAAGTTCTTCTAGAATGCAAATTATATAATGAGCCTTACAAACGAAGACAATGTTGTTACCTGCTTTGTCGGAACCAGTAGGTACTGATCGTGTAATTTATCTAGTTGTTTTCCCTTCTGGTTTATTGAACCCAGAAGGATAGATGGTTTTAATATTGCCCCTCAATCTTTTAATACGTGACTTTAACATGGATCTTATACATTTAATCCATTCTGGCAAGGTGTCAACGTCTTCTTTTTCATATCTGGCCCATCGTCTGGCGTAATTTTCAACAGAATCCATAATTATTATGAAATTAAGAGTAAAAACATAAAAGTTAACCGTTTTTCCACAAAAAAAACAGTAAAAATGCTTCTGAATTTTTTATGTCATTTTCATTTGCATTGTGTAAGAATCTATTTCATTTTAATGCTCAGCTTGTTGTAAATTATATATACCGTATACAAGTTTGAACTTCAGAGGTAATTTTCAAATTTTCAAACTGTAGTAACTGTAGAATATTTGTGTTGCTATGGAAACAGATACCTACGTATTTGATTTGCTATCAAAACTTTTTTGTATACTACATAATTTTATCTTAAATAATTGGCATAAAGTATGTTGTAGGTGATATCAATATTGATTTGTAAAAATATTCTTCAAAAAAAGTTTAAATTAAAGTTTTTCTCCCTTAACTTACAGTGGTTTCAATGGCAACACATTATATAGAGAAAAATAATAGTTTTGTTGGTCACACATCATTTCCATATATGTTAAAATTGTGTACTATGAACACTTTTTACAACCAATTTAAAAAAAAACAGGAGGTTGAAAGTTTCCATCGGAAGCTTAATGATTCGTGACATTCTCAATCATGAAAATTTACTAGTAGTAAATATTATTTACAATTACGCTCACAAGTAAAATTTAACAAACAACTTGCCAGAATTATGGAGTTAAGGCTCTAAGTAAATGTTATCTGGAAATTTACTAAGTGTTGTGCTGTTCTGAAGGACTTTAACATGCAAGTTTAACCACTAAAAATACGAAACTCTCATGAACACAATGGAAATATGATCCTAATGGACATTAATACCCTCCACACAAAATATGTATGTATATGAATGAATCCATTGGTCCAATTTTTGGGGGAATGGCTAGGCCTAACACAATATACATGCAGTAATATGCTATGGGACTACTAAGCATACATTGTAGAATAAAATGGCATTACATTTCGAAAAAACAAAATTAATCATGCTACATTGACTTGTATAATGTAGTGAATTTATTTTATTCATATAAATGGAAAAAAAAGTTGTGTTACAAAACTTTTATGAGAATGTGACACCTCTGACATTATTGACAAAATATTTTAAAAAACATTTTTGAGTTTCACCTTTACTAAAATGAAAAACAAAATTACATAGCACATGGATCCTTAAATAAAATTTGAAATGCTCTAGAAGTATACATACCCTATGGAGAAATTGATGCATTTTTTATTTATTCATTCTTTAAGCCTGAAAACTCTTGACAGCTACAATGATAAAAGTATTACATATGTAAATATTTTTAATGTACATGTAATCTAAACAAAAAATGAAAATTTTTTTCATTAATTTAGAAATTATCGGAAATTGCAACCATAGATAAGAAGCGGAGCTTCTATGTTTTCAACATAATGATACTGATAATTTTTTTTATATTGTGTAGCATGTTTGTATGTCAAAAGACAACATCATTATTTGTTTAGGCCTAGTGAATCATTGACTGAAACAATAAAAACATCTCATTTAATTTACCTTAGTTTAAATTTGTGTTACTGATAACTTCCATTACTGCATATAATTATAGTCTCAAAGAAAATGAGCTAATTGACAAGCTTAAGAACTCAGTATATATTTAGTGAAATTAAATTTAATAATTCTAAAAAGTGTGCAACTTAGTATGGGGATGGGGGGGGGTACACACAAGGCACTGCATTACAGTTTTTCACTGACTGTGATAATACATCTAAATGAAGATGCACACACTCGGGTTTTTTTTCTTTGATGTGAACAAAAGCATGTCTACATATTGAAGATCTACACATATACCTACATGCACATACATACCTGGCCTGAAATTACAGTGATGGATCTACGGAGCTGGTGCAGACCGTCTCAATTTTTCATTATTTTCCCAAAGTTTGTCCTCATATTCTCGTAAAAGGGGTAAACAATACCTATGTCTCTTATTTCTTCCCTATTTTCTTTAAAGATTATCTGGTTAATGCATGTAAACCCACTGCAAATCTCAGCTGATTTCGCCACGTTTTTAGATGTAAACAACATTCCGTGTCAACGAGTGCAAGCGCTTGGCTGAAGCCGAATGCAGCCAAACGGCACATAAAAAAGAGAATTATTTTAAAGACATGCTGTTTAATATACGAGAAAATCACTAATCATTTTCTATTTAAACATAAAAATATTGTAGTTTATTACAGATTCTTGCAAACATCGGTAAATAGTTATTTTGAGCTCTATTTCCTTATATGGATCAATCAGGGCGGAGCAACTGTCATGACGTCAGACCTTATCATGACCTCATTGCCATATTTTTTTTCATGTGTTGCCTTAACTGTACTGCGTTGGCGGTAAAATATAGATGAACAAAATTGTAAAAGGAACTAACAGAAACATTTCACCTAACTAAGTCATGTTATATATATCCGCAAAATTTTATTTATCAACCTATATTTTATAATCATCAGTGCATAAAAATTATAAACTTAATTATAAAGTTATATTTTCAAAATTCTATGTTACACTTACTTGCGCAACTATATTTGAAAGAGGCAGAGTCGAGTTTAAAATTGTTTTTCGGGGATAACAAATAAACATGTTATCCTTAAAAGTAGTTTTTCTTTTTATTACTTTTATTTTAAATATATTTAGAATGTATTGAAATGAAAGTGCACTCGCATACATTCCCGACAGTTAACAATTTTTATACTATTTCCTTATCATGCTTTTTCACCCATTGCTATATAATGTTACCAGGAGGACGTGGTTTATACACACAGAAGTGTTAAAACTCTTTTTAATAAATGTTTTTAACCAATTAAATTTGACCTCATGTTCAGGTAAAAGCGAAATGCATGCAAAAGTCTACCAAATTGCAATACCAGTGATAAAACAAATGATGAGACGTTCAGTATTTATTTGATGTGTTTCAAAATTAGGAAATATTTACCTAAATCAACAATCAGACAGATTAAATGTGATCCAATCGGATTGGCCGAGGTGGTCTCCGAACTCAGAATCCTGACGAGTCGGATTGGACGAGGTGGCCTCCGGACTCAGAGTCCTTACGAGTCGGATTGTTCGAGCTGGCCCCGAACTCAGAGTCCTGACGAGTCGGATTTTTCGAGTCCTGACGAGTCGGATTGTTCGAGCTGGCCCCGGACTCAGAGTCCTGACGAGGCGGACGTGGATGAGACTGACCTTTGTTAAATAATACTTAAATAAGTAATGGTTATAAGCCGAAAACTGTCCATTATGACAGATATTAGACGACCCGAGGCGCGTTATTACTTAAAACATTTCACCATTGTCGAACACTTCCATTGTTAACTTATTGGACAGTCACAGGTAAGGTCTCGTTCTGCTTGGATGACTACCTAGCACTGTTCATCAAGTTAGGCCAAAGAAAACCAGTTTTGGTTTTTCTTCTGTCTTTATCAATAGTGGGAATCATCAAAAGGTGTTTTATATCGATGAAATATGAAAATTATATTTGTTTAGTCTTATTTATCCGCATTGCGACATTTTTTTTATATATACTACGCATGCGTAAAAGTCAGTTCTACTAAATTCTTTACAATTTATTCATTTTACAATGCAATGACCACGGATGAAGACGTACATTTTAATTTTGAAAAAAAAAAACCTTCAGAATCGGGTGTTTTGACGATGCCCTTTATTGATTACACCAAGATGCATAAGTTCAGGTTTTTACTGTGAAATCCGGATATATATTCTTATGTTTCGGAATTTGCAAGAAACAGTTCCCGTTAAAATGTAATTTTTGTAAAGCAATAGGATTTGAAGGATTTTACTCAAACAACTGTTTATTAAAGCATTTTCTATGAAATTAGGAGATTATTCCTGATGTATTTTTTAATAATGCAATTCTCTTTTGTGAGCAGGCTTCGAACTCGGAAGGATTTTACACCAGCCACTCCTTAAAACGACAGATACTCGATTAAATGACGCAGGACAAGTTGGACAAATGATCATAAATCAATGGACGAAATTACAGATTCCGTTGGAATTTCGTGAGCTAAATTTTGTGCTAAATGCGGAAAAATGGATATTTCAATAAACAAAAAAGCCCAAAGTTGTGTGTAAGAAAACACATGCTTCTCATTCATCTTTTGTGTCCATTGGATTCTATATATGTTCCGTGGATCAATCATTGTGAAATGAATCTATTATATAGCAATGAACGGTGAATTTAGGAAAATTATAATCGGAGCCAGGGATGCGTTTACAATAATGAATCTGAGACATTCAATTCACTGGATTATTTGTGCCATTTTCAATAGGATTTTTTGTGAAATATTAACATTTAACGCTACTAATTTCCTACATTGTTCATATTAAATTGTTTGATTTGACATTGCCTTTTACGTGGTGCTTACTTATTTGCCTCGTCCTTTGTTCTCATTTTAACGTTACCTGTACCTGTCCAATAAGTTGAATCTTATTGGACACCTACAGGTAACTTATTGGACGGGGTGCAGGACAATAACAAATTTATTGAACCAGGTTTAACAAAAGATGACGTCACAAAAATGTTTTCATACAAGGCTATTCATTAAAATGTATATAATGATGTAAGTAAATGACATGTGTTGACATTTATTAAAATGAGTGAAAGATTCAGGGGTAGAAATAATTAAATATAAATAATGATTCTTTGATATTTCAGTCTCCATGCATTAAAATGTCAAGAGTCCAAAAAGTGACACTGTTAAAAAAACAATTAGATTTGTAAAACATACGAGGTTTAATCCAAATGTTTGTGGAATTTCTTTCTAAAATTGTATCATGATTTGATGAAAGCAAACAACAGGCATATTCATAATATGAGTCATAATGCAACGATATTGGAAAATTTCACCACTTTCCAGTTACCAATAAGGTCACACGAGCTTTCTGAAAATGGATAGTTGTAAAACCCGGGAGACTTGCTACCGGTAAACCATTAACTAAATGCATTTTCCCAAGCCTTTGTCAGGAATATACGCGTTTAAGACAGATTTATCCCGGGATTTTCACAAAACGTATGATTTGACTGAAATTTGACGTTGTCTAACACCTTAAAGATGAACAATAAATCATAAGCTAAAAAACTAAATATCCAGGAAAATCAGTAAAACTCTCACACAAAGGTTAACAAAAGATCAAGCAATCATAATAATGACATAATGTTCGTTTTATATACCACATAGGGCGGTTTAATTCTCAATTCACATATTAAGAATTAAAATGATAACAAATGCGATAATGTCTCCCCTGCATTGCCAAACAACCGTTTCTATAGCAACTGCCATAGAGATACTATCAAAGATATATAAAATATTTTTAATTTAAAATATTCAACATGTCTATATTTTCATTTGAAATTATCAACCAATTCCATTTAAAAAAAAAATAAATAAGATATGAACAATTCCACAAACTTTTGGATCAACCCTCATATAGTGAAGGATAAAATATGGTTAAAATAAGAAAAAACGAAAAGGAAAGTCCAAAAGTTTTTTTTTAGTAACAATAAATTCTCCAATGTATATTTATCCAGTTTCTGACTTTTAGAATCTAAGGACAAACGTAAATGAGGCGACACTTTCTGTCAAATTCGGTGAATAATATCAAAAAATGAAATGGTCTAATCAATTGAAGCAAACCACAGTCTATCATAAAAGGTTCCATGGTCACTTTCAGATATAGGTTTCAGTTAATTATCAAAACTGCAAGATTTATAGTGTAAGGCACAACATAATCTACAGACAATAACGCCATATATCCACAAAAAATTAAACAGCATGTAATTCTGCTGAACATTGCCAGGAAAAAAATGCACTTTAATATTTTCTTACGAATAATTGTGATGCCATGCAGAGAATGGATGGCGAAATAGTATAACCTGGGCTGGTGAAGTATGCTTTTATTTTAGACTCTTATTATTATTTATTATATGAATCTTGTTTTCAAATGAACTTGATCTCTTTAATGCATACATACAAATGTTAATTATTATCTGTTGTAAGTTTTTATTTGGTCATGAAATCTTTAAAAATGAACGTCTTACATACTGCAAAATTTCAAAGAAAAAATAAGGGTTTCAGAAAAAGTTAGCCACCCCCCCCCCAAAAAAAAAAATATTAGATAACAGGATGTGAATCATTACTTGGCATTATAACAGATCTTTGACTAATAGAAATATACCATACAGTTTACATACAAGTGAACTACAATATGTATGGCTTTGGATTTAAGTAATTGTCAGCAAATTAACAATCGTATTACTGTGATGTATCTATTTCATTAAAATATATAATTTGATAGAATCCATTAAAGTTAAAATCTTTCATGTATATCAACAATTAAATTTATCTCAATTTGATATGGAAATAATAAGTACCAAAGTACATTTTGCTAACATTGACAGAAAATATAACAATATAACGTATAATGTGTGCTGCAGTGTAATTTGACTCATTCACATTTTCAATGTTATGCTGATTGTTTTTTCCTTATAAATAAACGGAAATTATTTTTTTTGTATTCAAAAAGAGTCTATGAAAATTACTACTAAGGTGAACACCTTTGAGACTGATTTGCTATTTAAGCAGTAATGAAGAATAAATACATGCAATGTAGGTCAGCGTTAAAATCCAGAACTTCAGTGTTGATTTCAGCACAGCACAAAAGGATATAATTCATACAATATCTATGGTCAGAATTAATCTTAATTTATTTTCTCAATGATTCATGTAACTGTCAGTGAAAAGACGAAGAGATCGATTGTACTGTTTTGAAATCTAAATAAATTAGTGTTAACATCTGTGTTTCATTGAATAAATAAATCATTTTCAGATTTAAATTTACGTATTTTTTTTTAATTTTATTGTATCGAAAAAAAAAATTTGTTTGTGTTTTGTTAATATGTGTTTCCTAAATTCGGTTCTTTGAAATACTAATTTAAAATAGCTGCACGTGTGATATGAAAATATTGATACAAATGGGTAAATTTCGTCCCTGTTATCATGTAAAAAATGTGACACTCCAAATAAATAGTTAATATATATTTTAAACCCACAAAGCTATTGCTTCAAATTTTTATCCCTTCTCGCGCAGATATTGATTGATGTAGACTGGCAAGCTTTTTAAAAAGATGTTACTTGTGTCTAATTTCATGTCACAAAAGGTAAAAGGCTTTTATGAGACAAGAAGAATAACTCTTCCTGATTTATCTCGTCAGGTTTTACTTCAAGAGTTTTTCATAACTTTATTTTTCAGATAATTTGCTGTTTTGATTTCAGTAAAAATATCAGTTTTTCAAATCGGATATCTTTAATAAATCTCAGTCAAAAGAATTCATACATACTATTTTTGAACTGAAAAATACATACATACCTATGAAATAAAAAAAAGTCAAAACTGGAATAAAACCTTTACCTTTCCTCTCTATTTGACACATTATCATGTTTACACGAAAATGGCTCTGTTATTATTTCTACTTTCAAAGAGAGTTATAATATTCCTCTCTATTTGACATTTTATCATGTTTACACGAAAATGGCTCTGTTATTATTTCTACTTTCAAAGAGAGTTATAACATTCCTCTCTATTTGACATTTTATCATGTTTACACAAAAATGGCTCTATTATTATTTCTACTTTCAGAGAGAGTTGCTGAACTTGTTTCCTGGATTTAATTATTTATTTACAGTTAAAGAAATACCCAATGCATTCATTTCAAACTAATGTCAAGAGGCCTTCCGATTGTAGCAGCATCCCTGTTGAGTTGGATTGTTACAGGAAAAACATATTAA
The DNA here is from genome assembly GCF_032062105.1 of Saccostrea cuccullata. Classification (NCBI taxonomy): domain Eukaryota; kingdom Metazoa; phylum Mollusca; class Bivalvia; order Ostreida; family Ostreidae; genus Saccostrea; species Saccostrea cuccullata. The sequence goes on along the minus strand of NW_026919181.1, from coordinate 128,374 downwards.
AAATCACCTTTGGAATAATGAAAAGGTTAAAACCAAAAAAGGGAGAGGTTATTTACTTTTAAGTTATTTGAAAATTGGTAGCAGGTCATTTTTTCTGAAGCTAATATGACAATATTACTCCCCTTGACGTTACTTTTAAAATATGCTCAATTTGAAGCCATTTTTGGTAGGAAAATTGTCTTATCGTCTACATCGAAATAAAAATATAACGAATGAATCTCATTTTATACGATGTTTTACTCTATAACATTTTTTTTTCAACCGTAAGGTATATATATACATGTAGTGCATAAAGAAAAAATCTTAAATAAACACTCCTTAAACGTTATCATTGTTTTAGCATAAGTGATTGTTTATGTTAAAAGAAACAATTCAAACTTTATTTTAATTTGAAGTTATTAATTGACTTTTCCAACCAAATTGTCTGATTAAAGCATAATCTTTTAGCACCAGAGTAACGAATATATCCTTCTATTATTTATTTACTTGGAACCTTTGAAATTCCATTCCGACTTGTTTATGTAAATTGAATACATGAAACTTTGTGATTCTCTTCTCCACTGGGATGTATATGACTTTTTTGTCACCAACAGGGAGCTCACATGGTCGTCCTAGACTCGGAGGAGAAAGAAAAAGTACTCACCAAATATATTGAAAGTAAGAGGATAGGGGTGTATCTATGTATGAAGTTGCGCTCTAAATCTAAGGTCAAATTAACCATTATGTACAATGTACATATAATATGTATATAAAAGTGTGTATAGATTTATATATTCTAATATTGATAAATCGTAATTTGACACCGAATATCCAAACACCCTAAACATACTCTAAATCTCAAGTAAAACACTAGAATATTTGATTTTAGATTGAAACACCCCCCCCCAAAAAAAAAAAATAAAAAGAAACTCATACGTATCTAAAAATATATTAAAGGAAAATTGCTCAGAAATTACTTATAGCCACGTATATACTGGAAATAAAATTGTTTTCTTTTTTGTTCCAGAGATGAACTTTTTCAACATACATCAAGAAAGAGACATTAGTATGAGAGAGATAAGGGTGGGAGTGGTGTGGGGAGAAAGACAGATGACTTGAAATATTTCAAGGGAATATCATCATTATCATTATCATGTTTATCATTAAATCCTCGGAAATGCTTTTGTTCTGAATACTCGATCTGCAGAACTGTAGCTCTCTGAGTAAGAAAAAATGAACGTAAATCGAAAGCTGCATGGATCTCTGCTACAACCTACTGACCCTCTGACCTACATCATGCTCTTAACATAAACAGCAAACTCTATCACATTAACAGTAAGTCTATTACATAACGGGAACTGTAGTAACTCTTCATCACATTAACAGGAACTCTATTTACTAACAGGAAATCATTACATTAAGGAACTCTATTACATTAACAGAAACCTATATACATTACAGGAACTCTATATTAACTCATTAATTAACATGAACTCTATTACATTAACTGTAAACTCTATCACATTAACTGTAACTCTATCACATTTACAGGAACTCTATCACATTAACAGGAACTCTATATTATTAACAGGAACTCTATTACATTAACAAGGGCTTTGCCACATTTACAGGAACTCTACCACATTAACTGGAACAGGAACATTAACAGGAACTTATCACATTAACATGACTGTATTACATTCACCAGGAACTCATTATTATTACAATAAAACTCTATTACATGAACTCTGTTATTCACATTATTAACAGGAACTCTATTATTCTAACAGGAACTCTTACAGTACATCTATTAACAAGAACTTTCTATTACATTAACAGGAACTCTATTAGATTGCTCAGAAGGAATGAGACATTGAGGCTGACAGGAAACTGTAAGTATTATGGTTTAATAACCCCCAGATAAGAAAAATAACTCTTACATGGATATGTTTTTGGGTGTTCTTTTCTTGAATCAAGTAAAATTGTAAATTTTGTCAGTCTATGAATTATTTAATCAAAAAATAAATTTAAATCGGAAAATTCTAAAAAGTAAAGTTTACATAGAGACAAAGATAGATCAGATACAAGGAACAACCCATTCTCGCAATGAATCAAGAAGCCTTCCTCTCAAATAAAGACTTAGTCGTTCCAAGTTATTTTTTTCGATATCAAGCGTCCGCCTGCGCCTTGCTCTTTGAAAAAACAGCTATACCAGATATAAACAACAACAAAAATAAAAATTGTTTATTCGGGAAAAAATGATTTCAGTTGCTAATTTTTCCACATGTGCAAACATGATGAAATGAATTTTTTAAGGCTAAAAAATAGTTATTTTACTTATTAAAATTAGTGCATCAAATCTTCAAATGGTGATTTTTATTTTCATTTATGTCATACGACAACAATTTTTTTAACCTGCTAATTTCTTTTTCTCGGGATTTTGGAAAGTTTAAACATTTTAAACTGAATGATGGTAGTAAATCTTTATTTCCTGATATTAAAGAGATCGCATCAAACATTTTTACATTTATAAAATATAAAGTGTATTTTTCATATAACTACTCGTATTTCAGACTCAAAGCTTATTTCTCATATAAGGAATTCATAAAAAAGGCATTTCTTTTAAATTGATACATCAGATATACATATATAAAGCCCATCACTTATGTTAGAAGTTCAAATATAAAATCTGTCTCTTATAGAATGATAATTATATATAAGCTAATACACACTTTATCTGTAAAAGTGCATTCATGGATAGACACTTTGGACCTTTTTTAAACAACAACAAAAAAAAATGCAATTGTTTTTAACAATACGTATTCTTGATATTGGAATACATTTTATATCAGGTGAAACTACCATGCTTGCAAAGGACAATATTCTAAATTCATATTCTCTCTTTCCAGTTTGTGCAGATTTCATTAAGCATGGTGTAAAAAGTTTTAAACATAAACACATCCCTAATGCTAAGCTATGTACAGAAAAATAAAAATTGCATTGTTTAGATTTTTCACGTTACATTTTATAAATGATATTTTAACTAGAGTAATCTTCCATCAATTTGACAAAGTAGCTTTCATTTTTAACAAAAATGAAAATTATAAAAATGCTTTGAATCCTCCAAAACTATGTTAATTAATGCCATATATAAGCCTTTTTTGCTACTTATTGAAAAGTGCACGCACAAAAAAAATAATTAGATATAAAAACTTTCAAAAACGGCAAAAATATGCACAATTTTTTTAACAATATGAGGAAGTGACGACGCAGGAAAATTTGAAAACCTTAGATTTTGACAAACATCTTTGCTTTTTTGATTATAACAAATTCTCAATAAAAATATCTATGAAAATACTTTTAGCCCCTCTAGAAGGACTTAAGGGGTCATCCCTTTTTCCGATATCATTTGAAAGATCCTTTAATTCTGCACAAATTATCTTCTGTATATTTTTACAAAATATTTTTAGTTTAGAAGATAAGAAGCAAAATATGGTGTTTTGTTCTTTTCAATATGAACTTTTGAATGCAGCGCCATTATGTATAGAGAAATCGAAAAACAAAAACCAATGTGCACAACTTTTTTATTATCTTTAAAATCAGTGAATTTCTGCTCCAGCTTTTGCTGTCTCTGAGCCTTTTAAAGCCTATAAATTTTCGTTTAAAGGGAAATAAATCAAAACCGAAAGCGACTTTTTGAAATTTTACACATTCTGATAGAGGTTTCTCCGTAGATAACCTCTACAAATTGAGCGAAATCCGTTTGTGTGCAAATGTTTATGAGGCTCAAAGTCCGGTCTAATGCAGAAGAAAAAAAAAGAATTACTATTTACAACAGAATCAGTACTGAAGGTTTCCATTAAACGGAAGACATTCTAACCCTTAAAGTAATTCTGTAAGGGATTTGAAATTTTATTATTGTTTTAAGGCTAAAAAAATTCAATTGCGAATATCCGAGCGAAATTTGATTTCATGTCCTTGACAAGATTAAATTGTACATTTTTCAGTAACAGACATATGTATAGCATGGAACACAGAAGAGCAAATCTGACCAATCATCAACTTACATTATTTCCATTGAAAATTTTTCGTCAAATAAGGATTCACAAAGTAGGGAACATCACGTTTTAAATCACATTCCAGTTTCAGTCCTTTTCAAGCTCATGAACACGTTTTTGTAACTCCCTCTTATTCATTTTGCTTATTTAACAATAAATATTTTTCAAAAGAATTAATTTGATATAAAAAAAATCAGGTAAAATTTTTAAACAATTAAACCCCTTTTCTATAAATAAATGTCAAAATGAAAATAATTTAACTGTCCAAATTTGAAGTTGCAAAAGGTTTAATTTACATTCATGGACAAGTGTCGTGAACACCGCCAGCCATAAATTTCCCCATTCCTCTGCTTTCGTCGCCTTCAAACTGTTTCCCCCTTATAAAATCTTTTGTATCCGGGATTTACTAGCTTTGCCAGTGCCGTTTTAAGTGACTGCTCGAGCGCCATATGTAACCGATGAATAAGACCAGGTCACGTTTAAATTAAATCTTTATTAAACAGCAACAAACAACAATGGCTTGTGTCTATAAAAGAAAATACATAATTGTAACTTCAAATAGAATGAAAAATAACATAAGTTATGAAAAAAATAACAATATATGAAAAAGAAAAGTATTTCAAAAGCAAATATTGTACTAGTTTTGACCTTGACAACTGGCACGGGACTCAGTCAACATGAGTATTTATTAGACCTTTGCGCAAGTGAATTCAGTTGATTTTAAAAATACGCCAGTCAGGAATATTACAAAGAGTTTAAAAGCCTTTAAGAATTTTGATCAATATTCAGGATTTGAACAAAAGTTTGGATTTAAAATATATGAATTAAAACATGTAATTACTGACACCGTCCCAAAATTCTTTATAATCATCTCAAATGTCAATTTTTTACAATTGAACTCTTTGGAAAAATATTGGCCTCAAATAATTCATTTTTCCATATTTTTAATTTGTATCTCTGCCCTTGAGATTTCTTTTTCATTGAAATAGATGGAAGGTGAAGTTAAAGTCACCAAATTGTGAAATAAAAAAAAAAGACCATCTAGCTTGGTCTAGGAATTAATTACTAAGTTTATTTATTCAAAGTCCAATACCTCCAAAAATTGCCACTTGAGGAAAAATACATATATCAGTGCAGATGAATCATTGGTGCATAATTTTACGATAAAAATAGCAACTTTAGAATTGCTAGTATGTTTCTTTGGATGGCCTGTCATCAATTTTAAGTATAATATCCATTGACGTCTTGAATATACAAAAGTCATTCTTCAGTGTCATGCATTTCTTACAAAATCGGAAAATGTGAAGTCGTTAAAGCCATATCAACGTTTTTTCCTATTATATTGTGAAAATCGCCCTTTAAGACCAGTAAGGGTTTTAAATAATTTTGTTTTGTAAAAATCAAAATATGTGACTTAAGTGTACAGTCACAAAAATTGACTGCATGAAATAAATAACCTGCGCCAAGTCATGCGCATTTGAATTAGCATTCGACCTCGATAAATATCTACGCAGCAATACATCAACAGATAACACAAAAATACACTGAAAGGTTGTATACAGAACTCTTTAGTGTGCAATGTTTAGAGCATCCTTCCCTCTACCATTTAGTTTTCATTCAGTGAAACATATGGAGAAAACGAACAGTTTAAGATCCTCTCTCTCTTTCTCTCTCTTGCTCTTATCTGATTGTATACTAGTAGTTTGTTAACGCAAAAGCAGTTAAGATTATACCAAAAAAAATATGCGTTCTTGATCTCTGTTTCGTGTCTTTGACATTATCTTGTACATGTAAGATTCCTCTAGGTTCCTTGCCACACCAGAGAGCTATTCTGACCACGCCTCCAATTCGCCATTAAATCTTCGTCACTTCCGGGAGCGGGGATGGGCGCATGGGTGTTTGTTCCGAAGTTCACATCCTTGGTGTGTATGAAGGGCTTATTCACACTGTAGACAAGAAGGAGGATTTTTATTCCTGGCAGGTAAAATCATAAAGAGAATCAAAGAAAATGAAAACTTAATGAAGTTGCATGAAGCTGTCGGTGAAACAATGGATGTAAATGTTTCCACTGCAATCCCCTGCCTGTCATATATCATGTCTTGTCCTATCTTTCTATCTGTCCCACTTGGTTTTCTGTACATTTTTTCATGTAAAAATGGCATTTTGTCTGATTTTTTGTATGTAAGTGTATTTGATCAGAAAATTTTAATACGCTTCAATGCTCTTTCTTATTTGTTCTAAATCTTGCAAACATGAGCCTTTTTGATAAAAAGTAGAGTTATTTTATTTTTGATTTTTTTTATTTTTTAATATTTTTTTAAAAACCTGAATTTTCAAATCCACATGTTTAAACTGCACATTAAATCTGGAAAATATATTTCACAATTATTAAGATTTGTTTATTCCTAATTATTCCCAAAAACATTATATTCCTAAAATTGTTCCTGAAATTAATGTTCTTAACAAATTGAAATAAAGGTAGATAAACAGGGGACCAATGGTACTTACAACATAGATGTAGAAGATCCGGTCTATAGTAACTGGTTACACACTTCGTTAATTCTCCCGCCAAATATCAAGAGAAAATGTCATTCCTATCACGTGCGAGGGCATCATTATATGACGTCACGTGACGTAGAGCCGGATAAGAGCTTCTGGTCTGGTATGGGGATGGATATGGGAGGTTTTTAGGCGTAAACCGCATACATCCGGATACTTGAAGCAAATAACTGCATTATGGTTATTTGTTTCCATCGGGTAATGTAATCTTCTTATAACATTTGACTTTATGATATTAAAAAAAAAAACAATTTTTTTTTCTGCAGCAATCCTTTTCTTGTACTGAGTGTATAAATAGCAAGTTGATCTCTACGGTTCTCTCTTATTCTCAAGTTGATGTGTATCTCAATCGTTTAAGTCATCATTTCGTACGTTCAATGGTCGAAATGACTTGTCAGCATACAAGTTTTTGATAATTGACTGACGTTTTGCTTACTGATTGTTATTCCGTTATTTACACACTGAATTGAATCTTTTCTAACATGATAAAGAGACATGGCTGGTGTGACCAGCAGTTAACCCAATCTTTGGCACCTTTTGATCTCTGATGTTTCGACGGCAGTTTTACATTGCGCTGGGTGTTTTATGGACTTTGAGAATACTTTTCATTGTCTCTATATCCTTCCTGAGGCGTAAATATAATTCACATGAGTATATAATGAAAGAATTTATCCATAACATGCTTTCATTTTTATAAATACAATGGCAAATAATGATTCTTGTCAAATTTCTATTTACATATGATTAAAGTATATATTCTTTCAAAAGAAAAATATGTAATTCATTCAAAAACTTCTGATAAATATTGGGATTTTTTTTTTGCGATATAAATCTGATTTTTAACATTTAGAAAAAAAAAGTCATATTGGAATATGGAAATATATTTTCCCTAATAAATGTGTCAACGTTGGATTTCTATATTTCATTCAAAAACAATATTTTAAAATCGAACAGCACATAACCGTACTTTTTTTCCTTTGTTCTTCAAATTGAATTGTAGTTTTGCCTAGGTTTGATTATGCTCGTTAGAAAATTCCTATCCTTGCTACCACGAAAAGAGGATTTAACCTTAAATGTCAATTAAATTTGGATACAGCAGATCAAATTTTATCAAGTGTTTTAGAGATACAGGTTTATCCAAACCATCATGTTGTAGATAAAATATGAATAGCATGTACACAAAGAAGCAGACAAAAGTAGCATTATATTTTTTTCTTGTTATTTTTTGCCAAGGAAACTGTTCTTTGCATCTTCTCCCAATACAAACATTTTACACAAAGTGTTGTTTTTGATAATTTCTATGACGTAATCCAAAAAATAACGATGAGGCAGACAGCATATCTTTGGCCTCCTTTTGATTTATCATAACGACAGTAGGTGGCGCTGTCTGTTTGTTATACAGGAGAAGAAGGACTTTTTTTGTGATTTATCTGCATGCCGGTTTATTTGGAGCCCTGACTACAGCATTTAATTGATTTGATTTTCTTTTTTAATATTTCACAGATTTTTTTATATATATTTTGACGGTGTAAAAAGTTTAAATCATTTGGAATTTGAGCCTTGGTCATATGAAAGTATGGCTTTAATATTTCACTGGTGTATTCAACGTGTAAAATGTTCACTTGTGCATTATTTTTACTTTATGTTTGAAACTTCACTTTTAAAGACAATTTTCAAAATTTTATTTTTAGCCATAGCTACTACACAAAAATCAAGTGATATATATTCTCACGCTCCATATTTTGATAAGATTTTTTTTCTGATTTATCAAGTGTAATGACCCTGACTGCAGCCTTTAATTGGTTTGAGCTTATGGATTTGACCTACTTTTCAAAAACGTAAACTTTGGTCGTATTTACTGAATATTTTGTGCTAGGGATTAACTGTTTTACTGGTTCATTTCTTGTGGTAAGAGCCTCTCTTGAATACCTATATTTTCTTTTTATATGTTTATCCTTTTATTTGGACATCAGAGTTTGACCACCTTTTGAAAAAAACATTGGTGATAACTTTTGAATAGTTGATTTTGTGACTTTTATATTTCACCTTATGTATTCTTTTGAAATTTTTTTGGATATTAAATTGACTCCTTGACCTTGTCCAGTTTGACCTACTTTTGAAAATCTCTAACTTTGGTCATAATTACTGAACTGTTGCTGCTTTTATGGTTTTTATTTCTTGAAGGTAGACTCATTGTGAGGAACTTTTCTTCTGGTACCAAAATTAGTTTATATTGACCTTTGTGTTTGACCTACGAACGACAACATTAATCATAAGCCTCTTTGTTTCACAAACTTATCTTGAATTTTTATCATTAGCTCCTGAAACTTTTCCTATTGATTTAATAACAAATTTCAAGTTGTAGTCTATCAAATTTTTGGATATACTAGTATATAAATCATAGTTTACACATTGCACAATAGAGAATGACTTGTCACACATATTGAATCATTTTTTTTTAAAGATGTAGTCTCATAATTGCAAAAGTATTTGCAAACATATTGATTAATGTTAGCTTGCTAAGTTTTATTTGCAAAGGCAGTTGCAGATATAAGATAACATCTTTCAAAAAATAATAAATCAGTGCTCATTTTTTCTAACTCCTTGTCTTGTTTTGAAATTTGATTTCTTTTTTTAACTTACTTGAATTATCTCTAACCTAAATAACAATAAATTAAAATGATTTCAAATTTTGATTTTAACGTTTGTGACGTCCAAATAAAACGCATAATACACATGTAACCTTTTAATCCCTGATCTGTGTTCTGGTGTTTTGAAATAAAAAAAAAACACAATAAAAATTACAGTATCGAGATAAGTCTACTATAACGTATATCGTGCATTCAAGAGCAGAAAGATCTATTTCTTAATGATTATTTGTAGCAATAGAAGATATTGATCTTCAGAAAATGTGATTTTTTTTATTTTAATCTCATAATTAGGTATCATTGAGAATCTAGTATCTTTGCGTTTCTTGCCACAGCTAAAATTCAAGCTATCTAAATATATTTATGGTATAATTTGACTGGTGGAAAGAAATATTTAGTACGCCTCACTTCAACATTTTAGCTTATTTTCTCCATGATATTAAAAAAAAATAACAATAATTTCAATTTAAGCGGTTTTAAGTAGATTAATGGATAATAAATGCTCATACATTCAAAATACTGCATGCATGGAAAAAGATGAGGATATGTTTTTAGACAAGTATAATCTTAGGTGTATTTCCACAAAACATGACGATCAAATAAACCTATGATTAATAAAAAAACCTCCTTATTACAATGAAACTTGTCTTATCCGATATGCACGGGGAACAGCTGTGTTTGAATACACAAGGTGTAGTATTGCAGCATGTAAAGATCATTGAGATAAGTATAAATGACAATGGCTGAAATCACAGTAAAGAGTATTGCGTGTGTCGGATTAAACAGGTTCCACTGTAATAGGTTTAACAATCTTCATCCTAATTCTCCGTCCAGTTATCTCCATTTATCAGTGAACGAAATTTTTCTAATTTCAAATTTATTACAACACATATAAAGTACATCTTTTACTGAATACATTCCGTATAGCTTTACAGAGCAGTTCAACCCCCTTCTTTTACTGTTTATTACTTGATGTTAAATATAAAAAAAAATAACTCAGGGATAAAAATTAATTTTAATTATCTCTTGAGGTAGCATACTCCATGAATGATCACTCATCTGTTAAAAAATCAAATAAATACTTCACAGAAACATGTAAAATATAGCATATTTTTTTCTATTAAAAAACTTTTATAACTGAAATTTTCACAGTGATATGAAAAGAAAAAAAAAAAAACTTATTATTAATATTTAATGAGGTTTACCTAGTGAGGTTTTATCATCATGGTGGTCCCCTTCACTGACGGCCCACTCTCTACTGTGGGATACCAGGGACTTATCCAGTCTGCCGGGGGCCAGAGGCCGTTAAGGAAGGCCCAGTGGCAGTAGTTGAACCACCAGCCACCTCTAGTGTTACTGGAAGCAGCACAGTTACCACCCCTCCACAAGTCGTTATCTCTGTCTGGAGTGGAGAAGGACATCCCGGACAGATCACCATAAGAAGAACCAGTGTCTAACATACTGTCCCCTGTAATATTAAACAAAAGGAATCACAGAGACAATGGATTTATATATCTTCAATTGTTCATAATTGTTAAATTGTTAATAATCTTCTAAGATAGATAGCTTAAGGTGATGGAAAGAGAGATAATATTTATTTAGTTCAGTCCTAGAATCCCCACTGTGTATCATACTTGTACCTGCAGAATTACAGAAAATATATAGCACAGATAATAATTATGAATTTCTAATTTAAATCAGATAACAAAATACAATTCAATAAAACACTGCGAAATTCACACTGCATCCTTTCTAGTGTAACACAAAATCACAGGAGTGTTACACCTTTAAAGCTGGTATTTTTTTTTTTGTTTGTTTGTATGTTTAGAGGTCACTGGAAATATCAGAAAACATGAATTAATTATATATTCATACATGTCAGAGACCGTGCTTCTTAAAATGTATGAAATGCAATACGTATTACTCATTCATAATTAGAACGATATCAGATTTGATGTATCTGTAAATGTTTTCAAATATTAGGTTTTCATTCAATAAAGCATATGTACATGTAAATGTGAAACGCATTGAGGAGTTCTGATTGTAGATTATTAAAATCTTTTTTTTTCAAAAAATCTCCGATCATTTTTTGATCATTAGATTTTTGTAAACTTTTCGACATTTAAGATTATTAACGCTCTGTAAATTTCCTATTTCGTAGTATTTTAAATGTTATTTATTGAAGATCAGACAAGATTTTCATTAATAGAGAAAATATATAGTAAATGTGAAACACGTTGCGGTGTTGTTTTTTTTTTCTTAATTTGAATATGCTTCCGAACAAATAATTTTCTTTTAACAATAATTTTTTGTGAAAATGTTGACATGATAGATCATTTCAACTCTGTAAACTTGTTTCTCCGTAGTAGTTAAAATGTGAATTATTAAAAATTATCGGGAAACCCAAGCTGAATAACAATGGTTGAGCGAATGTAATAACTGGATTTGTTTGATGAATATAATTACATGATTTTCCTTGTACATAAAATAAATAATTTGAAATTCTAGCTTCTTGGAAAAATCCAATTCAATGTCTGCTGAATTCGTGAATTGTACCTGCAAATGATATTCTGAAATATTAAAATGTTTAATTAGTATGGAATCAAAAACGTATGCAGCATAAAAAAGGTATCTTTCTTTTTTTTCAACAACTTAATAATATTTCAATACAGATTAGTATTATAATGATAATATGCGTAATTTGGACCTAATTTTAGGAGCTTAACGTTGGTACACTTACCTAAAGTCCCCGTGGCAGGTCCTGCAAGAAAGAGTTGATATTTTCCAGCTTCGTCGGAGACGGAGAATCCGTCGTACATTTCATACAGCGTTGTACCATTCTGGAGAGTGATGGACACATACAGGGATGAGGTTTTTTCTTTTGTTAATTGATGGATTACGTCATTCCCTGTATTAAGATATATTTGAAATCATCTGAAAAGTTCATCGAATACAATTAATTCTTTTAAAGTCTATATGAATCTACCGTAATGAAAAATCAAATTATTTCCCATAGCTGTAGACAATAATTCTAAATTTGGTCTCTTAAGAATATGTCGCTAAATGATATTCTTCTTTTGTATATTTTAGATATCAATTAAACACGATGTCTGAATATCGTAGAACACACATTACCTAGTCTTAAATTTAGATCTTTATTATGCTTTAATTTTTTTTTTACCTGCAATAAGAATATTTTTATCTTCAAACTTTGAAGGAATGAAAAGCTTATTTGAAAGCAATTTACACTTACCAATCCAGACATTCTGTTCTGGTGAACCAAACCCATTTTTATAATCCGCCCAGAACCTGTCAAAGATCACGGATCCGTCTACGCGTTTCTGAATGGCCTTTGAAAATTAAAATTCATTATAATTCAATTTATTGCTTCAAACATTAATAGGATCCATATCTTATGATATAAACTACACGGATCCGTCTACGCGTTTCTGAATGGCCTTTGAAAATTAAAATTCATTACAATTCAATTTATTGCTTCAAACATTAATAGGATCCATATGTTAAGATATAAACTACAATACAATCCTACAATCCTTAAAACCACCAAACAATGTGTATTATATTAAGTACTTTTAATTCTAATTTAAACAACCTACCGTCCACCCCCCGCCCATTGTGGTCATATCGCAGAAAACACGGACAGGTACTGTTAGTGTACGGTAGGGGTATATATCATACACCCCTGTGATGGTATGTCCTTTTTCTCGAAGATCCTTGCAATCTTTGGGCGTGCTAGAAAAAACTTAAAACAAAAATACCAGAATCATACAATGTATATGTACAAAAAGTAAAAGGATGTATAATGCCTGCATGGTATATATATGTATATATGTTAATTGTTGATGCTAAAATGTTAATTACATGTATAATGCGTATTATGTTAAACTGTTTTTTGTTATCTAAAATCATTCTTGTTTTTTTAATAAATAAAGATCTTCGATTTATGACATGACTAAAAGTATTTCAAATTAAACACAATCATTTTCAATACTCTGTTGACTGAAAGAAATATGGAAGAGAAATCGATTGTAAATAAGATGACAAACAATTTTGACACAGAAATAGATGTTGAAAAATGAAGTAAATTCATGATATCGTTTTGTTGTATGGTAAAATGTCTGATCGATCGACAGGGAATGTTTAATTCTCCATGGCACAGGCCAACTGTTTTCAGGATTCACATCTTAGCTTTCAGAACAGCTGTTTTTAACATAGAAATCTTGAGATACTAGCTAAAATGAGTTTTTTTTTCGTTTATTTAGTTATAAAAAGCCAAACTTTTCCAATGGTTTGGACTGATCATTGTTACAAAGCTTAAATGAATATTACTAAATGCTCACGGTGTAGAAATTTTATCTTATGTTTTCCATTACATGCTAAGGAATTTAAAAAAAATAGAAAATTGAAAATAGAGAAAATCACTATGTATAATTCAATCAATCTCAAATTAAAAAATAATTCCAAATAAAAAAAAAAGATATATAAAGAAAAAAAATCAGGAAAGAGATGAGAATGTCACTAGAATAAATTATTTTGAAAATACAATTGTTTATACTAGATAAAAAGAAGTGTCAAAGAAAAAAAACCGTGTCTCTTCGAGAGGGATCTAAAAAAAACAAAGAAGTAAACAGAAAGATTTAAAGATTACAAATATACCTACCGTCATCCGAGTAGTATCTCCAACCGGCCTCATCAGACAGCTCAGACGTAAGACTTTTCTTATGCGTACGACATTTTTTCATTTGATGCCTGAAACCAAAGAAGCCGCACTTACTTTGACACAACGCAGCGCACTCGGTCAACGAATGAACATTGTATTCCCCTAAAAGTTCATAATTTGATTTCTTATCATTAAATTCCATTTTCGCGGTATATTTCTGAGAAAAAATTGTAGCTTTAGATAAAGCTAAGAAGCCTACAATTAAAGTGATAACCGCCTGACTGCCCATTTTTTTTCTTTCTTAAGAGAAAAGACTGCTGTGTTCTTGTGAATCTGTGATATTCTGCCGAATGGTCCTTCTACAGCCAAATATATATGTCGTACCTTAATCAATGCCTGAAAAGCGATTGGCTAACTGTTACGTACTCTATATTTTACAGTTGTTTATGTATCGATTTTATTGAATTTAATATGAATTTTCATAAGTGTATATTTTGAAATTGCATTTTAACGAGGCCGAGTCTAATTATTTCCGCCCTAGGGATTTTGATAATTTTTTGATAATTAATTTTTACTGTTATATTTATTGTTTTAGGATTAAAATATCAAATGTTTACCACCCCGTTTTCTTAGTGGGCCATCTTAAATGTTGTCAAACTTTACTATTGGACACTATGGGAATTTGTTGGAAAATAATTTTTTTCAATATTTTTGTACTTCTGCCTAGGGATTTCTTTTTCATTCAAGTAAATGAAAGTAAATGTAAAAAGTCACCAAATTGTGAAATTTCAAAAAAGTTTTCGATGGTTCTAGGTCGAAGAAAAATACCTCTAAAATTGCCATATTACGGTAAAAATACATATCTATGGTGACGTTGTTAGAGCCATTTCAACGTTCTTTTTCCAATAATTGTCGTAAAGATCACATTTTCATATCAGTAGGAGTTACAAATAATGTTAATTCTGTATTAAAATTAAAATAATTAATGACTGCTTGAAATTAAAAAGCTGATGTGCACTCGCAAAGTGATTAATTAAAAAATATACAATAAACGTGTGCTGTATATTTTACTAAGCTAATGCCTCTTATGTTGTGATTTTTTTTTTTCATTCGTTATCTTTGAAATAAGGATTTATAATACTGGCATATATTTCCTTGAATGAAATTGAAAAAAAAATCAGCTCTTTCGAAAGAAAATCTCAAAGAAATAATTATATGATGACATTATTATGATTCTCAGAAATTATAAAAAAAAAATACTGATTAATTCAAACTTTTATACATTAACCTCCAAATGTTCATATAACACAATGCATCATCATTGCTTTATTAACTTTTTAATCAGTTTCAAAGGACCACAATGAAAAGATATAAGAGGAACTTTGACAGCACCGAGCACATCTATAAACTGAAACTGAATCTGTTTTTTTAATCAAACGCCTATTTTACATCAACATATTCAATGGCGTTCTAGAAAATCTGTATAAAAATATATTAACATATAATATATATAAATATACATGGATACATGGAACGTAATGTAATTAAAATAAAGCATAAAGTCCCTAAAGTTGTAGCTTTTTAAATGTTTTTTTTTTAAATTCATGAATTGATTTTGATTTTTTATGTACAAAAGCAGTAAAATGCAGAACTTAGGACGTATACAGGACCTAGCACATCTCGGAAGAATGTAGACAAAACCGAGCACATCATAGAAGCTCGTAGACAGCACCGAGCACATCTTGGAAGAATGTAGACAGAATCGAGCACGTCATAGAAGCTCGTAGACAGCACAGAACACATTTTGGAAGAATGTAGACAGCACCGAGCACATCTTGGAAGAATGTAGAGCACATCATAGAAGCTCGTAGACAGCACCAAGCACATCTTGGAAGAATGTAGACAGAACCGAGCACATTATAGAAGCTCGTAGAAAGCACCGAGCACATCTTGAATCTTATCTTAACATTTCGACTTTAGGGACAGATGACACGAAAAAACTTTTGTCAAAAACTACTAAAATAACAACTAGAGTCTTCTTTAAATGAATACAATATGTAGTGTTTACATTTCTATTCAAAGTTGCACAAAAAATGGTATTTGAATTGAAAAATATTAGTATAGAATAATAAGGATGGTTTCAGAAGGGTAGAATTTGTACGTCACAGGTTAACATTTTCTTTATATTCTAGAAATTTATTATTATTGAGTTTCTGATTGACAATATCTATGTGGTTTTTGGAGACCAGGTATTCCAACAATCTATTGGAATTCCCATGGGTACAAATTGCGCCCCGTTATTAGCAGACTTATTTTTATATTCATATGAAGCAGAATTTATGCAAAATCTTTTGCGTGAAAAGAAGAAAACACTTGCTGTGGCCTTCAACTCGACATTTAGATATATCGACGACGTATTGTCAATTAATAATGATAATTTCCATTCCTACGTCGACACGATTTATCCTGGTGAGCTTGAGATAAAAGATACCACAGAGTCCGACACTTCTGCTTCATACTTGGATATTTTACTTGAAAAAGACACTAATGGTAATCTAACAACCAAGCTATATGATAAACGTGATGACTTTAACTTTTCTATCGTCAACTTCCCTTACTTATGCAGCAATATACCTTCATCACCTGCATACTGAGTATTTATATCTCAGTTGATTCGATACGCAAGAGCATGCTCTACGTATGAATGACAACACATTACTTATTTAGTTTTTTGTTTCTTGTAAACTTCAGCAATGTTTCGATAAGACTCTTTTTTTCTAACAATTTCCTGATTCTTTCTTTAATAATTCCTGTTTTCTTTTGTCCACCCCTCAGTTAGAAAATTAACCTTTCTTTGTAATGTTTCTTTGTTTTTCTATGCTAAGATAATCTACAGCCTTAAAGAACTAACTTCACTTTTGGATAATTCTAACGTCTGCCGTTGAGAGGAGATACTGTAAACCAAGTATTAAACGCGTGCGATAAATATCCGCGAGTTCCGCGAGTAACCTCTGCTCGCGGATATTTATCGTCGCGAACCAGTTGTTCATTTTCCCATGTTATGATTAGAGTTATTTGCCCTTATTTGTGTACCGATCCCGACGGTTCAATAAGTAATCACGGAAGAATTTTCGTGTTCTAGAAAGAGTTGAAGTTTTATTACAAACATTCAGAAAAATTATATAAACGAATGGAAAATCTAAATATATTTGTCTAAAAGGATTAAAATGTCAATAAATATTTCAGCTTGTGTTATCATTGTTCATTTATTGTCACAGACGAGTTAGAGATAGCCTGGTTAATTACGACTAATTATGGCCCAGTCCTGCTCCGTCCCAACCATTTATAATAATTGCCCTTTGGCTATGTAGATCTTGTAAAGCATCAATTACCCAATAAACACGAGGTACTTTTACACTTGAGAGTTTTAAACCAACTTAAATCTTTATTATTTGTTTACCGATTTTCATTCGAGCGTCGTGAATAATGCGTAAGAAGTATACTCATGGTAACATTTTACCTACTTTGGTTGCGGATATAAGATTTTTTAAAATAGACGCAATCCACAGAATGTCTTAAATAATACATAAGCAGTACTCACGGTAGCATTTTACCTAGTTTATGAGCGGATATGAAATTTTGATGCAAAAAATAAAATACTTGTGGAAATTAAAAAAAAAATATGACCACTTGTTCGCGGAAATAAATCGTCGCAGATTAGTTCTCCAGCGGTCAGTCATGAATAAAAAATGACGCGTATAATAATTGGTTTACAGTAATCGTTTCTGTAAATGCCATGTTTCAACTCTCTTCGCAGAACTAACACAGTCCACAGCTACCTAGACATCCTTGACGAAGGCTAAACGGAGGAAGGTCTTTTGGTTCATAATTTGTCGGAAAACATATATGCCAGGCTTCTCGTTCATCAAAGTCACAGAGTTTTACTACAGGTTAGCAGAGAACCCATCCTGACCTGTAATACTGACATAAAAAAAACAATAACAGAATGGAAAACATTATTCTTAAAAATCAGATGGAAAAATAACCAAAAAAGAGAGAACTGCAGCTTCTCAATCAGAGATTTTACACGGTATATATAGAAATGATTGAGGAATTCTTCCTATCCAATGATGTCATATGTGTACGAGGGTTGTCCGTAAAGTTCGTAGACAAGCTAAAAATTTAATAAAAGTTGTGTCATTGATATTTATTATTGGCATATTTTTAATCCTTTACTAAATATTAATTGAAAAATGAAAATTTTTATTCAATTATTTAATTGCAATTATGGCTACATAATTAGACTTGGAATGGAGACCCGGAGCACCACAAAATTTTCATTAAGAAATTATCTATCACTTTATAAATTTCATTTGTATTTTATAAAATTCTGCGGAAATCTTGAAGAATTTTACATTATGAGGTTGACAGAAGTTATCACGTCAAACCTGCAAAATTTGAACGTTCAAAGTTTCAAAATGGCTGAGCAATCAAAGTTAGAACATATTAAGACAGAGTTGGAATTGTTCATAAAAGGGACGTTTTCGGAATAGGTGGAGCAGTAAGCAGTAATAAAATTCTGCGTAGACATCGAAAAAACACCTAAAGAGACAAACGCGTTCTGTTAACAGTCGGGAAAACATAGAAAAAGAAGCCGTTTATTAGTATTAAAGTGGCATATAATATTTTCGGACGGAATGAACAGTTTACAGGATGACATGCTTGAAGGAAAACCATCATTCCGAAATTGAAGTGCTGTAAAAAATGAATTCGTAACGTAATCATGCCGTATTTTCTGTAAATAAATCGTCTTTACACGGAAAGAGGTTGGATGATTTCAGGATATAAGACAGGCATTGTTAAATAATATTTTACGTATGAAACCTGAACATTATGTGCAAATTTTTATTACTGGTTAAAACGATATAAGAAATGTATTGAGTATTAAATTTAAAAAAGTTACACGTGCTCGTATTTAGCTTTTGACGTCGGGTAACGTCAAAAATTTTCGTTTTAGTGCTCCGGGTATGAGTGTGTGTCTTTTCTGTATCTTATAAAAATATAACTATTTGTGCTTTGATTTTGTTGAAAACTTGCATATTTATAAAATGAAACATGAATTTAATGAAAATAATAGTTTCATACATTTTGTCAATGTTTATCAGTATTTATCAATGTTGTCCATGAACTTTACGGACAACCCTCGTATAAAGAGCTGCCTGGATTATTTATCAAAAATTAAGAATACAAAATAGGATCAGAGAAAACACGGGCCACCAAAACATAGGAGGTTGGATCAGATGCCATGGAGGAGTATCACCTTCCGACTTATAACACATGTTGTGTACTCCTTGTCATGATCGGGAAATAATGGGAAATCTGTCCTCAATTCATTTTAAATGATAGACTAAGAATACGTATAAAAACGAATCGGTATTTATCTCAAATATAATTGTATTTGCTGACAATAACATGTATAAACTATAGAACGTACGAAATGATGACTTGAAACCAGACTATTTAAATGTTTTTTGATCAACTTGTGATTCTATAATTTACATCGTTTGATTGATTGATTGATTGATTGTATATTGTTTAACGTCCCTCTCGAGAATTTTTCACTCATATGGAGACGCCACCACTTGCCGGTGGAGGGCTACAAATTTTGTCCTATGCTCGGCACTCAGGGCCTTTGAGCAGTGAGGGATCTTTTTCGTGCCAGCACCTACTGCGACACGGGGCCTCGGTTTATACGGTCTCATCCGAAGGACCGGTCTCCACGTCCCACAGTGGAATTCCAACCCGCGACGTAAGGATTGACTCCTTACTTCGCGAGTCTAGAGCAGACGCTCTAACCACTGCGCCACGCGGGCGACTAACATCGTTTGAGAAATTGTTTGTACGTAGAGCATGCTCTTGCGTTTTGCATCAACTGATATATGACGTAATATCTCCGAAAATGACGTCATTCATACACATACTTACAATACTGGCCATAAAAATGACGAAACAAAAGACACAATTTCATCAAGTTAAAATTTAAAAACAACTTTTGCTCATTACTCTGGCGCAAGCTATCGACCGCAAACGCCAGTTGGTAGAATGATTACATAGACTACAATATATCATATGGAGTTCTTTTTCGCAGATATTCTTGTTCTGAAATGGTTTAAGCGATTGTCAAACATCACATGTTTTTATAAAATCTCGCTCAAAATATTAAATTAAACAATAATTGCATTCTAACTGTGAGAAAAAGGCAAAGTTGACAAAAAGAAAAATAGACAGCCGTGTTACATAAATTTAATGGCATGGAACGTCAGGTATTTTAACCAGATTTGAGGGATCGATGAAGGCTCAAGAGAAGTTAAGTACTGTTCCACGTAAGAATCAGGCAGATAGTACTAATAAGCCGGTACAGTGAAAATCTGCGAATTCATTAAATCTGATTTTAATGTATTCATTTGGGTCTAAAATGAATGATAAGTAATGATTTTGCTGTAATTCTTCATTCATCATCCAGCTGGGGATAAATTTGTAAAGGGGGGTGTTCTGTATACATTGTATGTAAATAGTGTATATTTCATGAAATAATTTCCTTAAAACCCAACAGTATTTGGAAAAAAACTAAATACATGAATACAATAATGATGGAAAGTAGAAATAAAATATACTTTAATATTTTTGTGCAAATGAATGATTGCAAAGTTAAAGGGTAATCAAATAGTGCAATTTGCTACAATTCTTTGTAAAAATTATCTCCCTTGGGCAGTTTTCATAGGTGGCGCTAGTAAAATAAAAATGGCAGCCTCCATGGCAGATCGCTTTGCAAAATTGTATTGGAGCAATGTGCATTATTTATTGCAAATCTCTGGGTGAACTGACATAAATTGCATAAAAGGACTTCACAAGAACAGAACTATGGATGCAAGCACTAGTAAACGAAGTGAAAATCTGATGAGAGATACGGTGACGGTGAGCTGTAGCAGCAACTTGTGTATAACATGTCTATGGAATTACTATACTCGTATTGATCAAGGTGATGACAATTTTTTCATACTGCCGATATCAGTATGAAGTAAGAACAATTTCAGAAGTTCAACGACAAGGCCCTTCAGCTGAAAGCAAAAGTAAGCCCACGGAGAGACCGTCCACACCGCTTAGGCACTTACTCAACTTGGAAGGTGAGAGCAATGTAGTTTTGAAAGAGGTTAGATTAATTTTTATACAAAATTGACTTTTAAAAAAAATTGTTTATTGATTACACTTTAAACAGTAATTTAAAAGTATATTGGGGGGGGGGGGCTGACCAGTTCATTTGGATTTGAAACATAAGCATAGTACATGTATACATTCGCCCTTGATGCCGTTTGCTCTTATTGTGGTTCGCCTTGAGTCTGCTCACTCTAAAAAATTTTTTTTAACACTTGCTCCATTTGCGCATATGTTAGTTGGATAATACTCATAATTTCCTTTGATTTTTTTGAATTTTGGTTTAAATTATAATCTATTTTCAGAATTTAAAAAAAAATATTTTTAGTAATCGATGTGATAAACATTATTTTGAATTTATGTTCAATAAGGTATATTTAATATTAAAAGATTCTTAAAACTATATGTATTGTCAACATGCTCAACGGTTTCATGGTTAACGTCACTCTCAATTTCCTTAATTATTTCAAAACATACATGCTAATATGAACCCTTAAAAACTAACAAAGAAGAAGTTCTCTTACAGTAATAACAAAATTAACAGCAATTTAACCAAATCAGTCTTTAAATAATATTAAAATCAGAAATAAAGTCAATAAGTACAGATGGGAGAAAAACTAGATTATCTTTTAAAAAACAAAAATGACTAGAAATCCGGGATAATGACAGGAGTAAATATTTACAATAGAGCGATCAGGATCTATGGCGAACAGGACATAAGGACGAACACGAACAAACCCTGCACAAACGGACTCGTGCGAACAGGTAGATGATGCGAACGGACCTGATACCTATGTTCTGTTATATACAATTGTTGTAAACTCTGGCCAGATTAAAGGTGTTTGAGGGTAATTTCTCAAGTATTTGATGATGCAGTCCATTAAGACATTATTGTGTTCACTTCAAATCTGTATTAAAAAAAAGTGACGTAGCATAATTATATGATTTTATAGACATGTTAAAAGGAACATATTTTTTTTTTTATTTAATGTCTTGAAAATTCCAGGCATATGCAAGCAATGTTATGCCAAGTGACTGAAACAGAAGAGTTTTATCTCACAGTCTTGAACTGGAAGATGACGAAACATTTCAATGGTAAGGATCAGTCTGTGTCGTATGTAGAGATATGCATGTATGCTTAAATTGATGTATTTAAAATTAAGCAACACATGTTTGCACTTTGCACTATTCATTTATGTGATTTATTAACTGCAGGAACTTACTGACTTAGTATTGATGGGGGGCTCCCCCTTTGTTTTTACTACATATAAATGAAATGTTTATTGAATGTCCAGCCCCCTCCCCCATCCCATACATAGTGACACACACACCCATGTTGTACAGTTGGAGAAATGTAGTACATGTATTTGAGTGGACAATTTGAGATTAGAAGAAGAATATTTCAACCACCCATCCCTTACCTTTTAACACTGACATACACACACAATTGACATTTAAAAGGATTTCTGAGTTTGTTTTTTTTTCTCCCCCCCCCAAAAAAAAAAGCAGAAAATATCAAAAAATCAAAAAAAAAAAAAAAAAATGGTGCAATGTCAGTGAACTGTGTTTGTCATTTATGGCATCGATTGCCTACATCAAAGATGCTAAAATAATATTCTCTGTTTTGTATGATATTTTACACAAACAGTACAACTACATGTGGCATTTGTACATTAAGAAGCCATTCAACTGCATCAACATTGACCTTGACTTCACAATCACATTCCTTAGATTTGTGATTTGTGTTTAGCCCAGTTTCACAGAAAATATTCATGATATTTTTATGAAAGTTTATTTGCAGATTCATAATTTCATATTGTTGAGAGCATAAATATTTTTTATCATGTTTTTTGCCATGACTTTGAGTCTTTGACTTGGTCATGCAAGTCCATTTACATGTTTGTTTGAATGTATATTTGTTGTGACCCAATAAATTGTACACGTTTCATAATTTCTATTTAAAATAAAATTTCATTATTCTTATATAACTTATTCAAATGTAATAAAGCAAATGCAAGATAAATATTAGTCCCATAATAAATGAATACTCAATACCGACTCCTAAACTTCAATTTTGATAAACCTTTTATACAATAAATATCAATTGTTTGGTGATAATTGATAACCTTATTATTTCAGAAATCTCTGGAAATGGCATCATCAAATAAACAAAGACTGGAGTTCAGAAGACCAGTTCAACACTTCGGATAAAATTTATCAGGCAGTGACTTTCATCTTCGACTTCCATGCGTTTATAAGCACTAAAGATTACAGTTTTATGTCTCGGAATAAGACTATTAGAGACTACTAAACAAATGGTAGTTGTTGATTTCAAAAGAAAAACTGTGTTGAATTCTGATATTCTGTTTTACATATTTCCCAGTAGTGAGGTTTTAATGAAAAGATTTATTTTTCATGAATTCAACTTTGTTGAAATTTTTTGAAAGTCATTTGAATATATGATCAACCTGAAGGGCAAACATGTGTGATGTGTGAAAAATGTCGCTCAGATCATGAATATATTTACATGTACTAGTTATGATTGAAATGTATTACATGTACAAAAAGGACAACATAAAATATATATCAGTGTGTAAATAAAAATCATGTTGTATATTATACAATTTAGGAAAATTTTCTTAGTCACTTTAATGATTTTTCTAATTGAAGAATACAATATTCTCTGACCTCAAAAACAGCCTCAGATATTTGATATTTTCAGGTTTTAACACTTTTGGATTATCTCCCCTTTTCAGTTAAATTAGAGCATCTTAGTGGGCAGACATAAAAATTATTACATTGATTTACTGGAAAAAAGCATAGAATTGTGTTGTATTTGAACTTGAAAATTTGAAACAATTGTTTTGAACTGTAAAATTCATTTTACATGCAGGCATCTATGGCGTATACTGGACGTTGACATAGAAAAGTAAAATCGCTCATTTTTGTTAGAAATCATCCCCCCAATACATGCAATAATTTACACAAAAATGTTTTAATTTCATATACCATAGAGTATGATGTCTTTTGAAAAAATGCAGCTTTTTCTGTTGGCTGTTTGATTTTTATATTTTTGAAAAAGTGAAAATCCTCTAAAATCTATATTTTTGTTTTTTGCATATTTGGATTATCTCCCCTTTGCCAGTATAAAATTAGAGAGATTTTACAGGGCATGAGTATGACAATATTTATTTTTGAAAAAAGGTACCTGTGTTGTTGTATTTATAGTTAAAATAAAAAGAAAATTTTTTAGATTTGTATTCATTGCAGTTGTATATCCTGTATTTCTATGGCATATGGACTTCGACAAAAATAGTAGTAAAAATTTTTCTTTTTTGTTCGAAACTCATCCATAATTTTCAGATGTTCATGATTATTTGAGCAAAAATGTTTTTATATTTTTATAAGCTTCAAGGTATGATGTCTGTTGAAATAGTACAGTCTTTTAAGTTGAGTGTTTTTTTTTATATTTTGATGGCTGAAAATCTCCTAAAATTGATATTTTCATGATTTTGCATATTTTGGATTATCTCCCCTTTTCAGTTCAAAATTAGAAAGTTTCACTGTTCATGGAAATGCTTTGTTAAATTGCAAAAAGGCACTTGTGTTGTTGTATTTTGAGTTGAAAATAATAAGAAATTGTTTAGAAATGTAATATTAATTTCAGATATATATATCTATGGCATATACTGGACTTTGACAAAAATAGTGAAATTTCTCTTTTTTGTATGAAAATCATCTATAATTTTCTGATATTTAATATAATTTGCACAAAAATGTTTTTATACTTTTGTAAGCCACAGGGTATGGTGTATTTGGAAAAAAACATAATCTTTTGATTTGGCTGTTGGGTTTTTATATTTTTTAATAGCCTAAAATCACCTTAAAATCAATATTTTCATGTTTTTGCATTTAAGCATTATCTCCCCTTTTCTGTCTAAAATTAGAACACCTTACTGGACATAATTACATTATAATTATTTATGACAAGTTACTAGTTGAGCTGTATTTTAATGAGAAATAAACGTAATTGTGATACCTTTTCCTATCTTGTTTTAATTCAAACTTGAAAATTGGCAATTTTGCATATTTTTTAAGGGAATTTCAGTCATGATAGGCCGAAAAGAGTATTTCTGTTGCCATGGAAACCAGACGCTGATTTGATAAAAAATAAATTTATTTTAGGAAGTCACTAAGTATACTCTACCAGCATGCAAAGTTTAAAAAAAATCTGAGACACCTCATGTGCCGCCCCTTGCCTGATTCTTACGTGGAATAGTACTTAAGTCTAGTGTGTCCCATTTTTTCTCGTAAAATTTAAATGGCAGGGGCGCAGTTGTAACCCCACCTTGCCTCCACATATTCACAGAATATAATTCCTGGAAATTAAATAAGATTTTACATGTCTGTGTAACATAAACCTTTTTGGGAGTCAAACGTCAAAAGCAGTAGTGAGTTTTTAGGGCGCCAAAGTTGAATTAATAAGAAAAAAATACGCATAGAAGCAAGTCAGGGCAATACTTTTGTACATTTTATTTGTAAACGGTAAGAGTACTGTTACTCAAACTATGTTTGTTGAAAAGTGCATTAATATACTTCAGTTTTATACAGAACATGTTTTATTTCATACAATGGAACACTATATAAAAGACTGAAAATACAAGTCGTATTATGTAACTTAAAATCTTAAATGAATGTCGATAGCATAACCAGACATAAACCGTGTCAGTAATCAAACCAAACAATGAAATATAGAATTGTTGATAAAGAGTACCATAGTCCTACTCTACTTCTTTGCAAATGAAAATTTTCTTTGAAGTTTTTTTTTCAAATAAGCCATTGGCAGCACTTTTAAAATCGTCTCATGTGGATAAGAACGCGATTTTTTGTATGCTAAACATTCCATATTCTGACGTTATTTCGGAGATATTACGTCATAAAAATTATAAAGTGACGTCACAGTATGTGTATATTTTTCTGATCTTACCAATGATATCAAACTCAATAATTTCCGTAAAA
This sequence comes from Saccostrea cuccullata, assembly GCF_032062105.1. Lineage (NCBI taxonomy): Eukaryota > Metazoa > Mollusca > Bivalvia > Ostreida > Ostreidae > Saccostrea > Saccostrea cuccullata. The sequence continues at coordinate 102,218 of NW_026919181.1, read as the reverse complement.
CGATTATTTTTTTATTAAACAGTTCTCAGGACTTTTGAAATGCCCCTCGTATAAAGTGATGACGAACAGTATACAAGCATTCAGTTTCAGCAAACTATACAATTAAGGAGCTAAGCAGGCACGAACCTTTCAAAAATCAAAGATGTGATCAGGTGTCAACAGGTGCCATGGATGAGTGAAAAAAAACGGAAAAAAAGCTGCCGATAATTTAATGTGCAAAGCATGCCTCTACAATTACTTTGAAGAACAACAGTAAGTATATCACCTAGCAGGTAATAATAAATTATATTTGCTAACAAGAGCATATTGTATCAAACACAATTCAATAATGTACCCTGCAAACAAGGACAAATTTATCACCTGCTTTGTCAGTTTGGACCAGTACATACAGATCGTGTAATCTATATAATTGTTTTTCCCTTCTGCCTTATCTAACGCAGAAGGGAAATGTCTTTCTTTTACGGATCTAAACCTCTAAAAGTTTACTCATGAGGTGATGTGTTATGAGTTATCATTAATATGAGATAATATTAGGCCATTTAACGTAATTCAAATGCAGGAATCAAAGAAATATCAATGTTTAGAATTATGTGTAAAATTAAGTGTTGGGTTTGAAAAAGACTTCTTTAACATGTTTAAGTCACTCGTATTTCAATAATTATTTATTACCACCCACAAAAGGATCTAATACATCTTATTAAGCAAATCAATCAAACCTCCTCAAGTGTATTAAGTTTTCGTAGATATTAGATTTGAATAAGACCACATAGCAACAAATAAATGACATTGATATAAGATAAGTATTCGCAAATTAAGCAAATAGATGGCTATTTAATTTTTCCCGTGACGTCATAATCAATTTCCTAACGCTCTGCATAGACCAATTAACCTATATGGGAGACCTTAACCAAGCTGCGAATACATAATATCATTTACATCGTTTCTGGAAGAACCTTGATATAATAATTTCTTTTTAATTGTCAAAACCTCATGGTATTTTACCTTTGAAAGACATCGTTTTAGAATAAGTTTACCTGAATAGAATAAATAATTTTTATATGCCTCATGTGAAAGAAACTTAATATTGTAGATTTTACCTTGAAATTGATACTGTTTTAGAACTATTTTACTAATTTGTTGATAGAAAAAAATGTTTCCACTTAAGCATCGTACATTGGTTCCTTTTTAGGACCCATCTAACTTCATCTTATTAGCTGAGATCTTAATCATAAAACATCTAACCAATAATTTGCTATTTTTGTGGCATGCTACCTCCAAAAATTTACACTGAAAACAGCGCTTTGGTTTATTTAAGACATATAAAAAAAAGCCCTCTTAAAGGATGTTAATTCCGGAATGTTGTGCCTGTCCGAGTTGTTTTGTGTCTGATTTGGAGTAGGCGGGGTATTTCATCGATCGAATGAAAGCATGCAATAGGGCTTCAGTTATAATAGTTTCAATTCACTCAAGTACATAAACATGAACTGTATTACATAAACTGGAACTCTTTACATAAACCGAAATTCTATTAGTTTAACAGAAACTCTAGTAAATTAACAGAAACTATTTTACGTTAACAGAAACTCTATTACATTAATAGGAACTCTGTTACATAAAGAGGAACTATATAACATTTAGAGGAACTGTATTGCATTTACAAGACTCCATTACATTAACATGGACAGTTACTCTTGTACATTAACAGGAACTTTATTATATAAACACGGATTCTCTTACGTTAACAAGAACTCTATCACATTTACAAAAACATTATCAAATTAACAGGAACTTTGAAACATTAACAGGAACTCTATTCAATAAAGAAGAACTCTATTACATTAACAGAAACTCCATTACATTAACACAATCTATATTACATTAACAGATATTCCTTTACATTAGCAGGAACTTTATTACATTATCAGGAACTCTATTATATTAATAGGAATTCTATTGCATTCATTGGAACTCTATTACATCAAAAGGAGCTCTGTAAGATTGCTCAGACGGAAGAGAACATTGAGACTAAGAAAAAAAACTGTATATATTAAGGTTCACTAACCATCTGATAGGAGAGATAAGTGTTTGTTTGTTTGTCTGTTTAAAGTACGTGAATTGACCATTTTTGTCAGTTTGTGAATATCTTAATAAAGAATTAGATTTTAATGGGAAAGTTAAGAAAAAAGTTTAAAAAGATATAAAGATAGATCATACACAGGCAACTTAGCCACATATGATTCTCATATGAATATCATATGATTCTCATACGATTGGTTTCATATGAGAATCATAGAAAAAGGGCATCATTTGTGAATCATATGAAGCAAATCATATGATTTACATATGATCCACATATGTGAATCATATGAAAAATAACTACATATGATTTTCATATGAATGATTTTAGTATGTTTCAAGCCATTCACATATGAGAATCATATGAAAAGGGCATCATATGTAAATCATATGAAACACTTATGTGTGTTTCAAGCCATTTACATATGAGAATCATATGAAAAGGGCATCATATGTAAATCATATGAAACACTTATGTGAATTCTCTTTCGATATTTTTCACATTCTTTTACACATTTAAAAATCAGATATTTCTGCTTTAGATGAAAATTCATTACATTACAATGATCTATCTTCGTTGAAACATATTTTAAAATATCTAATAATGCTTACACAACTTTTTTGATAAAATTATTTTCATCAATAGAAATAACATATTTTTTTACAGTGTACATTCTAAACAAGAGAATATACAAACAAGGCAGTAGCATTTGTCGATACATGTATTTAACATATTCTAAAATGAGTACAAATTATAAGATTTTCAATGATTAAATAGTTAAATATGTATACTTACATGTACAGATGAATAACATGATTAGGTCATGTACTTGTATAAAAAAAAAACATATGACATGAAAGTGTCCACAGCAAAATTGAAACATCAGCAATAACATTTGTCATGTATTCTCTATTATAAATTTATGAAAAATCAAGTTATTTGATATTCCAGCATACATATAAGAATGGGAAATCTTTACAGGTCAAATTCAGACAAAATTGTGTACATCCTCCCCATTTCATAATCATTCCATATATTTCCTTGTTCCTTTTCCTTCTGTATCTCCATTATTTTCAGTTGTCCTCCCTCTGATCAGACCATTTTGAAAATCTCTTTGAACTGTACCAAAAATGCAAATCCTCCAGTTCTCCCCTTTCTAAACAATTTCTTTGTGGCACAGAATGGTCTCTGCAAAAATTTCAAAAATAAAAGTAAAATGATTCTAAAATTACAAAATAAATTCTACAAGTTATATTAAAGTAACTTATCAGTAGCAAACAAATGTATTCCCAATTCTCTACAAGTTATATTAAAGTAACTTATCATCAGTAAACAAATGTATTCCCAATTCACCGACACAGATTTGATACGAGATAAAACCAATGTTATATATGTTATACAAGGTGTTTTGTGGAATCCTATTATGTAATTTGCAAGACAATTACACTGTTAGAAGATATACTTCAGAATAAAGAGGTAGAGCCACTTCGGGCTTTATTTGGCCCTGAGAATTTCTGAAAATTCAAAACCGCTCAGTTTAGGTTGCAAATGCAGCATTTATCACTTGGACTGTTGGTGACCACGTATCTATTAATTGTGACGTCATTTCACATCTAGTCGATGCATTATGACATCATAAAATGCGTCATTTTCCTAATATCCTGTAAATTCCTTGAAAAATGACCTAAAAATGAAGCGTTTTTTTCAATATTTCATATACAGCACAACCTCTGATCCAAAATATGCCAATACATAATGAAAGGCCTATTTCTGAAGAGCAAAAAACATGTTTTAGTTTTTGGATCGTGGGCTGTGCTCATATTTTAATTCTTTGCTGAAGGTAGTCAAATAAGCATATTTTCTGCAAATTTCAAGAACATTGCAATTTCTCAAAGCCTGTTTTCAAATATTTGGATTCTCAAAATGAAATTTCATTATAGAACATGAAAGCACCAAGTGTCTACTTTATTTTGATATATGAAAATGGAAAGAGGGTGATAGTTACTTAATTGATATAAGTACAGGGCCATTTCAGGCAAAAGATGGCTCTTGCTCTTATAAAAAGCATTTTTTTTATTTTGACAATATTGAATTGAATTTTGCAAGACAATTACTTTTTTGGAAGATATGCGTCATATCAAAATCATTAAAAAAGCATTTTTTTATTTGACAATTGAATATGGAATGTTCAAATAGTATATATTAATTCAAATTGCCAAAAATTAAGAAGATTCTGACACAAATAGGCAGAAAAACAGACTTTGTGATTCAAGGATATCCCACACTTTGTTGGGAAGAATATAACAAAGTCTATTAAACAGTGTGTAGTTACCTTAACTTTGAAGCAAGCCTTGGATCTTTGGATTTTTTCTTATGAAAGACTGGCTGTATATTGAACCTGTAAAACAAATTTTCACACAGTAGATATTTTCTAAGCATAACTAAAACTTAAACTACAAAAAGAGAGAGTACAAGTTTGTAGGTTCTCAATTGTCCTAAATATTCTACAAATTACCTGAAACTATGTTCTCTAGTGTTGGAAAAAAATATAAATGTCAATGAATACATAGATGTAAATATTCAATGGATTAGCTATCTGATGTACCTTCAACACATAGTCACATGCACATGTATTTGTACCTTGAAAGTTGCCACTATTATTATTAATTTTTTGCTGAAATTCAAAAATTCAATTTATCCCCTGAAGTAATTGTATAGTTTCATAGCTTTTAAAGCAAGAAAATTCTATTCATACTTTCCATATTTAAAAAAATGCATTTACAATTAAAATTGTTTCATAACGTAGAATAAAACTTTTATATTATTGAGTTGAATTTACTTTTGATGAAGCTGTGCAAACAATGTAGAATTATAAAGGAACAACAAGAAATTATCAAGACATATTTTGTCATAAAGAAGTCATTACAGATGTACACTTTCATTTTTTATTGCAATATTTTTACCTTTAATACTGTGATGGTGCAATCGTCTGTCAGATTCAGCTTTAGGATCAATCGCCATTCTTATCAGCTCTGGGCTTCGTGGACTTCATAAAAATGCAGCACTGTGACACTGAATTCAAGTTGTTGAATGCATCTATATGCCATAAAAAAAAATAATTTGTCATTAAGTCGATGAAAGAGTCGACTTGATAACGATCTCAACATACAAAACGCCAACTGCTATACAGGGTTTCTACTTTCACTTTCAAATCAGTACATAACAAAAGTCAAAACAAAAAGAAATCAAAGTAATGCCTTTAGCCTAACACGTAAATTGTAATGTTTACATCCAATGAGAAACAAATTAATTTATCCAAAATATACTTACAGATTACTAACATTATGTAGGTTTGCGTAATGCATTAATTCAACAATTACAATTGATGAGATTAGCCTATTTCGATAGAAATAAGTTCATATGAACCTGTAACCGTAAGGAAAGGATATTTAAACAATATGAATTAAAGATCTTTATAAAAATTGTTAGGAGATAACTTACTTTTTCCAACACCCAACACTTCTGCTGCAGCAGTGAGGTCAAACATGACGTACACTTCCATCCGATAAAAGTCAAATCCGGTCCGGAAAAAAATACGGATTTTTTTTTATTTTATTCAAGTTATAAACCAAACACAAAAGATTTGAAATAAAAAGCAATTTAATTTATTCTTTATTAATTTTATCTGGGAAATACATTATTACAGAAAAAAAAAATTGTGAACGTTTTTTTTTAAGGGAAAGAGGGGCGGGGGGGGGGGGTGTTAAACAGAGTAGAGCAGAGCTTTACAGAAGTAATTGCTAACAAATACTTTTGAATTAAATTACTATTGATAATATTAATAATATATTATTGAAATTGCAATTTTACTTGCATAAACCAAGGGCAAACTAGTGAACACAGTTTCATATGATTCTCATATGATCACTGTTTCATTTGATTTTCATATGATCACTGTCAAAATATTCATATGATTTTTACCTGAGTATATCAAGGGCAAATTAGTGAATATGGTTTCATATGATTCTAATATGATCAGTTTCATATGATTCTCATATGAAAACTGTCAAAATATACATATGATTCTCATATGCAGGGCCTTTCATATGAGAATCATATGTAAATACGATCATATGATATACATATGTGTAATCATATGATTCTCATATGATTGACCACATATGATTCTCATATGATTGTATATACATATGATTCTCATATGATCCACATATGATCATCATATGAAAGGCAATGCATATGTGGATCATATGTGGCTTAATTGCCTATGTATACTTGTAAAAAGGCCTACCTTACAACAAATGATGCCTTCGATAAAAGTCTACCACTAAGATAAGGGCGTTCCATTTTTTTTTACAGTATGTAGGGTCTGCTTGCGCCTGACTTTTTTTTAAAAGAAAACAAAAAACAGCAATTCCATAAAAAAAAACAAAGCAAAATAGATGAAAACAATAGTTATAATATGTAAATTGCTCATTTTTCGACATTTGAAAATATAAGAACTAATTTCTATAGGTTAATAAACTGTTATTTTTTACCCGTTAACACTTGTTCATTATATCTTCAAATGTAAGAAAATATCCAATCCACCGTATGTTTTGTGTTTTAGTTGTATTTCTTTTTATTTACAAAGGAAAACGTATGAATTATCAGCAAAAACATATTTCAAGAAAGATCGCGAGACCTTTAGTTAAAACAACTGTTTTACGGAGTTATATATAAGATATACGGAGATATACCCTCCAATTTAATTCAAAATTTCTCCAAGTGACATTTCATGAATACTTTAGCGATAGGTAAAATATCATAAATCTCTTTGCGCTACAATTGAGCAATTTTTAGTTTTAATAAAGAATCTTTGTAATGTAAACATGCATACAATAACATAAAAATATTTTTGTCAAATTTCTCTAACATGCATTTGATTAAAAAAATAGATACTCCTTCATAAAAAAAAAATTATGTAGATTATATTTAAACACCTTTGATAAAAAGTGAGATTTTTTTTGGCTTTCTTTAAATCTGATTTCAAAATTTTAGATTAAAAAAAAGTGCACATTAAATCAAAATTGTAATTTCTAATTTCATCCAAAAACATTATTTTGGAATCGAAAACCTCCTAAGGGTACTTTTTCTGCTCTAGAGTCGTGAAGTAAGAAGTTGATCTATGCGTCGCAGGTTCGAATCCCACTGTGGGACGTGGAGACCGGTCCTTCGGATGAGACCGTATAAATTGATTTTGTTTGTCTTTTTGTAAAGTTCAATTACTGATTTATTAAGCATACATACACAGACCTTTATGTAGTTGTTGTTTGTTTGTTTTTTTTTCTTCTGGGTGGAATTGAGTGGAATTTTTGGTTTATTAACTACATGTAATTCATTTCCTAAAAAAGTTCTAAATGATGTAAAAACCAAAACACAGTTACAATTTTGATATTAATGATTGTTTTGAAACTAGCTTTTATTTTGATTTTAACCTTAATAAACAGAGGCCACAAGAAGGTCCAGAATTAAGACGTTTTCCCAACTATTCTCAATTCTGTCGGAATTTCATAAAATTTGAGATAGTTTTCATTTCGAAAAACATCTGAAATTTTTTGTATCTAAAATGCATCTGATATAAGTGTATGATTAACGTATGATGTATGCATATGAAATGGCAGGTAGGCAAGCTAACGCTCTTTTTTAAAACAAAATAAAAAAGAGAAATTGGAAATTTGCATGTTTTCAGAATTTTCTGAGCCTACTGTGTATCAAAAAACAAAAAAACAATCCTATTTTTTTCAGCGATGGCAACAGGTTTTAATTGTAGTGGGGGTATTAGCCTACCTTATGTTTTGACAGTATTGCTTGTCGTATGCTGTTGCTTTTCCATAGGTGTTACCAAAATTATTTTCTTGAAATTCCTGCTTGCAGAGCATTTCTAAAATTAGCTCTAGCGTGTTCTTTCTTAAAAGCAACACATAATCTAACCCACAGATGCACAAACTTCTAAGAGAATTTTACAGAAAGCTATAAACACAGAACACTGTAGGGTAGTTTATGCTGTTAGAGAGGTCCGCCCTCAGAAGTAGAGATAAGAAAATTATTACAATTAACTACACAATGAATAATAGCATAAATATGCTAGGATTATGTGGGTCGGATGATACGTAAACGAATTTATTATTTCCAGTAATTTTCAAATGAAAGAAAACAACTGTTTCTCTGTTTAAGCAAAGTGATTTTTTTTCTGAAGAATAAAGGCACGTTACCTATGTTGAAAATGAATGTAATAGCCTCAATATGCGCAAAACTATACGATGTAATTTTCTTCAAGTCTGACAAACTATGTGCCTGCGTTTAGAGGTTCCTTGCGTTATTGTTATAAACTTAGTATGGTCCTCATTAGATAATAAAATAAAAAAAAACTATAGCTGCCTCTGTAATATTTCTACTCAATATATCCCAGTAAATTTAAATACCTTTGTCTGAAATAAATTGTTCTTATATGATCAATTCTTCATACACAAAAAAATCTCCATGAACCATTATATATTTTCCTTAAACAACAACAATTTTGATTTGACAGTAATTGTTCAACTATTACTTTCATGTTAATTTGCCTGAGGGTCAGCTTCCGATATGCGTATTCTAAATGAACATAAGCTTTTATAATTTTCTTTATCTCCATATTTCTTTTGAACAATAACAACGAAATGACCAGTTTATCCTACGTGTGTTTTTTGCAAGAAGAGGTGATGAAAAGTGTGGGTGTTATGGGGCCTTCCGAACATACATGCAGCCATTTCTTACTGAAAACAGAATGATCTCACTTCCTCTGCAAACATTTAAGGGCCACAGATTCAACATTTTATTTCAAAATGCTGCATGCCTTTACTTTCTACATCCTTACATGACTGAATTTCTGGAGAAATCAGATATTGAAAACAAAAGACTTCTGAAGTCTGTTCTCTCAGATCTTAGAGTTTCTTTTTATGTTACCGGACTGAAAGCCCTGGGATTGATTTCAAAGATGATTACAACACCCCTTTGGAATATTCTCGAGAACAAGGATACTTCAATTGAAGAAATGACACAAAATTATCTCCATCTATCAACTTATTTGGCAGATGTTACTGAAAATTTAGCTGATTTTATAAAGGGAACCTTTCCAGCTTTAACAGGAATAGACTTTAATGGCGACAGAGGTTTTGAATTCCTGACCAAAGAGTCTAATTATGATACTGATGTGGAAATCATTCTAAGTGTCCTGTTACCAGCGATCCGGAAAGTAGTACTGCATGTCTATAAAGACCACTTGCCAGATGGTAAATATGAAACTTTCACTGAGGAGCTCTAACTGGCTACCAAAAGTGTGGACAAACATAATTCCTATTCCGAGCGACTGTTCGCGTACATGGACCAAATTTTAAGAGCTTAACCTAATATATCAGCTCTAGCTCTTGAGGCTTACGCACTTTTCCTAATGAACAAAACATCCACATGGATAATAAGAAACAAAGAGGACATGGAAGACCTTATTTTGGAAGCTAGAAAATCCGTTTCCACTGAAAGAGATTTATTCTCAAAAAGAAAAGGAGAAATTCAACGACAGAGAGAGGAGAAACAAGAAGAAGAGTTCCGAAAAAGAGTTGGAAAAAAGAGAAGAAAACAAGCGCAACTGGAAAAACAGAGTGATGACATTATTTTCTATGGTTTATGGAAATCAGCCCGCGAGTGTAAATTGAGAATAAAGGAGTTTGGACGCACATCAGACAAAGTCAATGCTTTAAAAGCCCAGCTCCGGTACCGTAAAAATGTTCTAAAGCAGAATGTTCTCGAACAAAAACTGTTTTCATTTCCCAGAAAGAGTCATGATGGAAAAAGACAAACATTGACACACAATGAACTTTTGTCAAATCTATTAAAAGTTCTGAAATCTGTTTAAATTAAACATGAAAATCAAATTACTACATTTTTTACATTGATTGTCTGTGTTATTTGATTGTTTTTATATAATCTAAACACTATTACAAGAAAAGATTAAGTTTTTGTATTTTAACTGCTTTTATAACTGTCAAGTGCCGGAGATTACTGGTAGATACCATACATTTAAAACATGTACTTTTAAACATTATAAGTAAGGGTACAGAGAAATTGTCAAAGATTGTCAAAGAATTATGTTTAAAACTTCTATTGCACACACAAAAAAGAATTCAGCTAAAGTGAATTTATTTGATAATTTATTTTTGACTACATCATGATCATTTTTCAGAGTTAAAAATTTTGACGTCATTTTTGCAAGTGTTAACGTTGGCGCAATAATACGCATTTTTACTTGTGATGCATTGTGGTAGAGGAAGTGAAATTAACAATAAAATAATTAAATGTGTCATATTAAAGTTCTTTTACAAACAAACATATTATTTTCATTTAAGATCTAATTTTTCAAAGTATTTGCTGTTCATTCAAAATCAATACTTTGAAAAACAAAATGGTCACACAAAAAAGCGCAAGCACTACTTTTTAGTAGTCTATTTTTAGTAACATCTTATGAATAGAAAACCAAAATGTTATATTTTCTTTTTCTACTCTCCATATGCTTTAAGACAGTATATAATACATGTGGTAAATATCAAATATAAAAAATGACTTGTGGATGCTATAACAATACGTATTCTTGATATTGTAAAAAGCCCTGAATTTTGGAATACATTTTATATCAGGTAAAAATACTATGCTTGCAAAGTAAGGACTATATTCTAAATTCATTTTCTCTCTTTCCAGTTTGTGCAGATTTCATTAAGCATGGTGTACAAAGTTCTAAATATAAACACATTCCTAATGCAAGGGTATGAAACAGTAAAATGAAAGTTGCGTTGTTTTGATTTTTTCACGTTACATTTTACAAATGCCAAACATTTCATATATTTAACGAGACCGAGTCTAATTACTGTATTTCTGCCTTATGGACTTTGAGTTTTTTTTACTGTTATAGTTATTGTTTAAAGACTAAAAAAATCAAATGCTTACCGTCCCGATTTCTTTAAGGGTCAACTCAAATTTTTATTTTTACTATTGAACCCTATAGGAAAATATTGGAAAAGCGCCAAATAATTCATTTTCCAATATTCATTGCATTTCTGCCCAAGAGATTTTTTTTCATTCAAATAGATAGAAGGTGTAGTAAATAGTCACCAAATTGTGAAATTTAGAAGAAGAAAAAACAGACCATCCAGCTTGGTATAGGAATTAATTACAAATTTTATTTTCTGAATAGAGCCCTGTTCCTCTAAAATTGCCACATTACGGCATAAATACATATCAATGCAGATGAATCATTGCCGCAAAATTTTTACAGAAAAATAGCAACTTTTGGACCTCTGGTATGTTTCTTTGGATGGTCTGTCATTAGGTTTTAATAAAAAGTCCATGAACGTCTTGAATAAACAAACTCCATTCTTCTGCGTCATGCTTACCTTCAAAATCAGAAAATGTTGACGTCGTTAAAGCCATTTCAGCATTTTTTTTTCTGATTCATATCGTAAAAAATCACCCTTTTAGACCAGTAAGGGTTTTTAAATAGTGTTTATTTTGTAATAAAAAAATGGCTAAGGTATACTGTTGCACTAATGACTGCATGTAATAAATAAGCTGTGCCAAGTTATGCGCACTGGGTTAGACTCGGTCTCTTTAAATATGTATGCAGGCACTCTATCAATAGATAACACAAAAATACACTGAGAGGTTGCATACAGAACTCTTTTGTGTGCAGTGTTTAGGCATCCTTATTGATAGACCTCTACCATATAGTTTCCATTCAGGGAGGCTTATGGAGAAAACGAACAGTTTTCAAGATCTATATAACAATACGAAATATGAGCAGAGCAATTATTGAACAATTTCACTGACCTTGCGGTTATCTAATTTCTATACTAGTAGTTTTGTTAATCAAGGAAGTTGTTAAAATTATACAAAAAATCATGTGTCCTGACCTTTGCATCGTGTCCTTGACATTTTCTTGTAGATGTAAGATTCCTCTAGGTTCCCTTGCCACACCAGAGAGCTAATCTGACCACGCGTCCAGGATTCGCCATTAAATCTTCGTCACTTCCGGGAGCGGGGATGGGCGCATGAGCGGAGACCTTTGTTCCGAAGATCACGATCCTCGGTGTCTATGAAGGACTTATTCACACTGTAGACAAGAAGGAGGATTTTTATTCGTGGCTGGTAAAATTATAAAACGAATCAACCAAAATGAAAAACGAAATGAAGCTTTTCTTATTTTTTGTCCCTACCGGTGAAACAAGAGAGACTAAATATTTCCTCTGCATCCGTCCTCCCGCCTGTCCGTCTGTATATCCGTCCGTCTAGCTGTCCCTCTGTCCCTCTGTCTGTCTGTCCCACTTGGTTTCCTGCATATTTGCTCTTCATGTAAACACTGGCATATTTTGAGCTGATTTTTTTTGTATGAAAACGAAATGAATTTCCATATTTTAGTTACATATTTTTGCATTTTTGCTCCTCATGTAAACATTGGCAGATTTTGAGCTGATTTTTTGTATGAAAACGAAATGAATTTCCATATTTTAGTTACATATTTGTAGTCCCCTGTCGGTGAAACAAGATCGACCAAAGGTTTCCTCTGTTTTCATTTCACGCCTGTCTGCCTGTTCCTCCGTCCGTCTGTTCAACATGGTTTTCTACACTTTTTCTCCTACATGTAAACCCTGGGCTGATTTATGTATGTATAAGTTGCTGATCAAGTTTTCATTTTGATACGCTTGAATGATTCCTGTATTTTATCTAAAAGCTTGCAAACATTGAGAGTATTTCTGGTGTATTTTGCTCGACGTTGATGAGTTATACATAAATCTTTATTTTTGATCCACTTCAATGATTTCTGATAAAATATTCAGCTCTAAAGGGAACCACATTATACTTGTGGTAGGGGACTAGTATTGCTAATGTAACACTCTCACGACTCTCTATTTTTTAGATTCGTTCAATCCCTAAATATTCATTACCTTAAAGTAATTTTGATCATCAGGTATAAAATATATAACATATTCTGAGCTATAATTTATTCTTAACCATTAGGATCTTATTGTTTTCAAAGGTAGATAAACATGGGACCGATGCTACCTACAACATAGATGCAGAAGATCCGGCCTGTAGTAACTGGTTACGATTCGTTAATTCTCCCGCCAAATATCAACAGGAAAATGTTGTTCCTATCACGTGCGAGGGCATCATCTTCTATATGACCTCACCTGACGTAGAGCCGGGTGAAGAGCTTCTGGTCTGGTATGGTGACGGATATGGGAGGTTTTTAGGCGTAAACCGCATACATCCGGGTAATTGAACAATACATTTTATGGTTAAATGTTTCCATCCGGGTATTTAAACAATCTACTTATCAGATAACTTGGCCATATTAGGGGTGTTAAGGAAGTTCGTTCCATGATGAAATATTTTCAAAAATTTCCAAATAGTGCCTAACTAAAGAGATTAATTTTCAAGTCTGGCAAAATCACAAGAGTTTGCTTTAAATTTAAAGGAATTCATTTCTAGCAGAAAACTGTAGAATTGTTCATCCATTCGAAAAAAATATATAACATCTTTAAAGCACCCGAATGATAGAAATGCTGGTCATTTTGAGTAAAAATAAAGGCTAATTTACTTTTTTTCTTCATAGCTTATCTTGCATCAGACAAGCTGATGAACGATGGACTAACAATGATAGATAACTTTTCAACAGAATAGGTTTGTCATTTTGAATTTTCCACAGAATTGATAATTTTTGCATAGTATTTGAAAGGATGTCCTGACTTGTGTGCTTAATAAATGTCACAAATTTACGCCATCCCTGATTTTTTTCTGAACAGACATCATCTGTTTTAATACCTGCCCTCCCCTTATCAATTCAAAAAAGACAGTTAAAACCTTATCATTAGCAAGAATGGACTCTTTAAACATGAAATATCACAAATTGTAAATATCTCTTCTCTTCTCTTCGTATTTCTTTTCGAAAATAAAAGAAAACATGTGGAACGAACTTTCTTAACACCCTTTACAATGTGGTCATTAAAACATTTTTATGCCCTCGTGAAAAATGTTTCGGGGGTTTATAGTGTTTGTCGTGTCTGTCCCTCTGTCTGTCTGTCTCTCTGTCTGTCTCTTTGTGTGTCTCTCTGTCTGTTTGTCCGTTTGTACACAAACACTTTAATAATGTCCATAGCTTTCGATTTAGTGGAGCTATGACTATTATATTTTACACGTGTATTCTTTGTGACAAGACCTTTCTTAGGGTACCACATCAATTGACATTTTGACCTTGACCTATGAGTTTGATCTAGTTTTACACAAAAATTCCAAACTTTTACGTTTGCCATATCATTGGAACAGTAGATACCAAGATAGTTACAATTTACATATAATTCACATATATATTTTTTTGTTAAGAAACTTTTCATTGGATACCAACAACTTTGACCTTGGAGATTTTAGTACTTGTTTAAGCTTGGCCATAACGTTTGAACGGTAAGGACAAGACCTTTTATTTGATATTAAAAACCTTGACCCTTTGACTTTGACCTTGGAATTTGACATATTTTTACACAAAAAATCCAAACTTTTACTTTTGACCTAATTCTTAAACGATAGCGACTAGGAATATCATATTCTAAATATCAATTCTTTGTGACAAGAGCTTTCTATTGAAACTACTAGTTTTGACATTTTGACTTTAGATATTTTCGTATTAACAAGAAAACTTTCACTTTGGCGATAACTTTTGAATTGCAAGGTTTAGGTCTTTCAAACTTCACTTATGTAGTCATTGTGAGAAAACCTTTCATTGGATATCAACACTTTTAACACCTTGACTTTGACCTTGGTTTTTGATCTACTATTAAAAACGCTTACCTTGGCAGTAACCAGGGGTGGTGGAATGGTTTTCTATGTCAGATGTTTATTTTATGGAAAGGCCTTACTTTAGGTACCAACGTATTTGATCTGCATTTGAGAAAGCGTAACCTTCGCCATGTTGCCATATGGTGGCATCAGTGTTTCACAAGCACATCTTGTTATTGCATGCTGTTGTTTCTTAGGAGGTTCTAAGGTGTAAACCCCATAAACCTGGCTATATATATAAACAACTAATTCATAACATGCTTTCATTTTTATCACACGCGTACATTTACAAAAAAATATTTTTGTCAAATTTCTCTAATTTGTATTGATCAAAAAAAATGATACTCTTTCATCAAAAATTATTTACATCATATTTAAGCACCTTTGATAAAAAGTTATATCGTTATTTTATTTATTTATTTATTTATTTTATTTTTTTTTTTTTTTTGGCTTTTTACAAATCTGATTTTAAAGTCTAAATAAAAAAAACTGCACATTAAATCTGGAAAATATATTTCTGCAGTGTATTAAAATTGTTTATTTCTAATTTCACCCATAAACATTATATTCCTTTGTTATTCAAATTGAAATAAAGGTCGGCTTAGGTTTGCTTATGCTCGTTTGAAAATATTCTATGGTTACATGTACCACGACGCAAAAAAGAGAATACTTTCCATTCAAATTTCTACTGAATTTGGATACAGCGGATCAAATTATATAATTTTTAGAGCATTCAGGATGTAAAGCAACAACTCATATTGTATCGGTGGTGTTTCAAATTTGAAGATATAATTTTTTTCTTGTCCTTTTCTGCAGAAGTTGATCTCAACGGTTCGTTTGCATTCCGTGCCAATGTTTTGACATTTGACGACAATGAAAGACTCATTTTTGATAACTGGACACCAGTTACGTATCAGAACTGGAATCCTAACGATGAAGGCGAGACAGCAGTTGACCCAAATTTTGGCCTCATTTTGACTTATCATAACGACGGAAGGTGGCGCTGGGTGACGGAGAGAAACTACACGTACTATACAGGAGAAGAAGGACTAAAACTCCCCTTTATTTGTGAGGATTCCCCATTTTATTTGGAGACAGAAGAGTGTTCTGTAACATAATGTTTCATTTTTTTTTAATTAAGATAAACATTTACAATCATTATCTTTTGTTATATAATTTCATTAAGCAGGGTGTATAAAGTTCTAAATCATTAAATAGAGTATTCTTAAGTTAACGTCGGATCGTATATTCCTTTCCTCGGAAGTCATCTATATTTATCCTCGGATCGTATATTCCTCTCCTCGGAAGAGATCTAAATTTAACCTCGGATTGTATATTCGTCTCCTCGGAAGAGATCAAGGTTTATCTTCATGTTTTGAATAAACTATAAATAGCATATACACAAAGACAGACCGTACATTATATTGTTTCGTTCCCAAGGAATCTGACTGTGATCTCCCCTCACCATACATACAAACATTTTAACACAAAGTGTTGTTTTTAAAATTTCTATCTGTAATCCAAAAAAAGGGCAAATATATTTTCCTAGGACGGTCGGTCCAGTTGTCTGTTTTTAAGTTTTTTTTCCTGATTTATCTGTAAGTGGTAAATCAATTAGCCCTGACTACAGCCTTTAATTGGTTTGAGCTATGAATTTCATATTTCACAGGTTTTTTTTTTCTTTATTTTGACGGTCAATTTGGAATTTAGAATTTGAGCCTTAGTCATATGAGCTATTGCTTTAATATTTCACTGGTGTATTCAACGTATAAAAACTTTTCCTAGGGTAAAAGTACTTTTGACTTTGACCTTTATGACTGACTCACTTTTAAAGAAATTTTCAAAATTTTAAGCTTAGCGTAGCTTTTACATGGTCAAATCAAGTGATATCATACTCCTCACGCTTATATTTTGATAAGACCTTCTCTTGAGTACAAACAGTAATGACCTTTAACCTTGATCTTATGGATTTGACCTACTTTTCAAAAACGTAAAATTTGGACGTATTTAATGAAGATTTTGTGCTAGGGGTTAACTATTTTACCGGTTTATTTCTTGTGGTAAGAGCTTCTCTTGAATACCAATAATTTCTTTTTTATTTTTTATCCTTTTATTTGGACATCAGACTTTGACCTTCTTTTGAAAAAAACTTTGGTGATAACTTTTGAATGGTTTACTCCGTGACTTGTATATTTCACCTACGTATTCTTTGTAAAAATTTTTTGGGTATTATTTATATTGACTCCTTGACCTTGTCCAGTTTGACCTACTTTTGAAAATCTCTAACTTTGGTCATAATTACTGAACTGTTGCTATTTTTATGGTTTTTATTTCTTGAAGGTAGACTCATTGTGAGGAACTTTTCTTTTGGTACCAAAACTACTTTTATATTGACATTGGTGTTTGACCTGCAAACGACAACATTTATCATAAGCCTCTTTGTTTCACAAACTTTTCTTGAATTTTTATCATTAGCTCCTAAAACTTTTCCTATTGATTTAATAACAAATTTCAAGTTGTAGTCCATCAAATTTTTGGATATACTAGTATATAAACCATCGTATACACATTGCATAAAAGAGAATGACTTGTCACACATATTGAATCATTTTTTTTAAGATGTAGTCTCATAATTACAAAAGTTTTAGCAAACATATTGATTAATGTTAACTTGCTTTTTATTTGCAAAGGCAGTTGCAAATATAAGATAACATCTTTCAAAAAATAATGAATCGGTGCTCATTTTTTTCTAACTCCTTGTGTTGTTTTGCAAATTTGATTTTTTTTCTAACTTACTTGAATTATTTCTAACCTAAATAATGAATTTAAATCATCTCAAATTTTGCTTTTAAGATTTGAGACGTCAAAATAAAACGCATATTACACATGTAACATTTTAATCCCCGATCTGTGTTAGAGTGTTTTGAAAAAAAAAACACAATAAAAAATTACAGTTGATTAAAAAAATATACATCTTAACTTCTTTATTACAATGAAACTTGTCTTATCCGACATGCACGGGGAACAGATTAAAAATATATGTGTTGAAATAAACAAAGTGTAGTATTGCAGCGTGTAAAGATCCTTGAGATAATTATAAATGACAATTGAAATTAAATGGCTGAAATCACAGTAAAGAGTATTGCATGTGTCGGATTAAACAGGTTCCACTGTAATAGGTTTAACAATAAGGTAATCTTCATCCTAATTCTCCGTCCAGTTATCTCCATTTATCAGTGTTTGGAAAAAAAGAACAAAATTTTTCTATTTTCAAATTTATTACAACACATATAAAATATATCTTTTACTGAATACATCCAGTATCGCTTTACAGAGCCTTTCAATCCTCCTTCCTTTACTGTTTGTTACTTGATGTTAAATATTAAAAAAAGAACTCTGCGATAAAGATTAATTCAAAATCGTCTCTTGAGGGTTTCTGTAATCCATGGATGATCTTTCGTCTGTTAAAAAAAAATAAATCAATACTTCACAGATAAATGTATGATAACATATTTATTATTAAAAAAAACAACTTTTATGACTGAAAATTTCAGAGTGATACAAAAAGAAAAAAAAAATGGATATTAAGATTTAATGATGTTTACCTAGTGACGTCTGATCATCATTGAAGTCCCCTTCACTGACGTCCCACTCGTTACTGTGGGATACCATGGCCAGAACCAGTCTCCCGGGAACCATTGACCGTTAAGGAAAGCGAAGTGACAGTCATTAAACCACCAGCCTCCTCTAATGGTACTGTGAGCAGCACAGTTACCACCAGTCCACCTGTCGTTATCTCTGTCTGGGGTACTGAAGGACATCCCAGACAGATCGAAGTTATTAGGATAACCGGTGTCCAACATACTGTCTCCTGTAGAATTAAAAAAGAAAAATATACATGGACACTTGTTTAAAATAGATCAGTAGAGTTATATCCACTATACTCGTCGTGACCTCTGTTTGGGTGGAGAAGAACATCCCAGACAGATCGTGGTAAATTAATACCTGTATTTAACATACTGTCCCCTGTAAAATCAATCAAAAAGAATCACAAAGTTATTATATATTTTTAATCTAATTGTCAATAATAATACTAAGGCACATCTAAGATAGACAGCTTTATGTGATGGAAAGAGTGATAATATTTATTTAATTTAGTCCTTGAATCCCCGGTGTCTTAATACTGGCACCTGCAGATTTAGAGAAACAATATATAACAGAGATAATAATTATTAATTTACATCTCATTAATCTTAATACTGAAGTACGTCTGAGATGCACAGTTTAACGTGTTGTTTCTTGTATAGAGAGATAAAAAGAATACAAGCCAACAAAACCACTGGCGTGTTACACCTCTTAAGCATGGTATTTTTTTTTTGGGGGGGGGGGTTAAAGATCACTGAAAATATCAGAAAACATGAATAAATGAAATATGTCAGAGACCGTGCCTTTAAAAATATATAAAATACAATACGAAGTAAATCATTCAAAATTTTAACGATATAAGAAATAGTGTAACTGTAAATGTTTTAAAATTTTAGATTTTCATTAGATAAAGCACATGTATTGTTAATGTGAAAAGCATTAAGATGTTTTAAATATGGCTTCTTAATTTTGTTTGAATTTAAATGTATTTGATCAAATACTTTTTTCTACTTAGTATCACTTGATATTTAAGCTTAATGACGCGCTGTAAAAGTCATTCCGTTGTAGTAAATTTTTTTTTTCAAATTTTAGCTTTCTGGCTATAAAAAATTCAATGTTTGCAGAATTAGAGAATTGAACATGCAGATGATATTCTGAAATTTTAAACAAACTTAGTGTGCGCTGAATCAAAAAGATATGCAGAATACCAGAAAAAACGTATCTTTTTTCAAAAACTTAATAATATTTCAATACAAACATGTATTTTTATCATAAAATGCGTAATTTAAATCTAACTTTAAGAACCTAACGTGGATACACTCACCTAAGGTTCCCGTGGCAGGTCCTGCAAGAAAGAGTTGATATTTTCCAGCTTCATTGGAGACAGAGAATCCATCGTACATTTCATGTTGTACCATTCTGTAGAGTTATGGTCACATACAGGGATGAGGTGTTTTCTTTTGTTAATTGATGGATTACGTCATTTCCTGTATTAAAAATTCCATTGATTCTTATTTGAATTAAATCATACCTTATTGAGTAATCAAATTACTTTCCAGTTTTAAGATATATTCAAAATCAATGGCTAAGTGTATTACAATAATATTGTTTCGTAAAAATAGCCCAAGGGAAAATAATATAACAATTTAAAGATTTTTGTAAAATGCATTGTTTAAAACTGTATCAGACTATATGCCCATTGTATAGTATTTAAATGCATGTTATTTAACTACGTAGATACAGATATCTATAATCTGCTCCTATATCATGCTTTATTTAGATTTACGAGGGTTGTCCGGGAAAATCGTGGACAAGGTATTTCTTTTTGAAAATAATGGCACATTAAGCCGAAATTTTCAGTAAATGTTTATTAATCATACTGAAGTGCATCATAATTTTTTGATAAAATTATTGACAGAAATTAAGATTTTATTATGCTTGGATGTTCACAGGTTCGGTCCTACGGTTCACGGTGAAAAAAAAAACAAAGGTTATATTAGAGAATACATGAGTATTGATTCGGAATAAACGATTTAAGCACATGTGATTGGGGCTAAAAATTATCCTTTTTCGCTTCCACAATTCATTCTATCGTCTTTTTAAAAAAATCAGGGCATTTGGTTATTATCTTTTTTGCACTTTCCTGAGCATTCGAAATTTGAAACTGGTAAACACAACACACGAAAAAAAAGTGACGTTTGATGACGTTACGGCCCAGTTTAGTTTGATATAGATGGTGTGATAACATCTTAAGAATCTTTAAATGAAAAAAATAGAACAGAATTTCAAAATAAAAATCCTCAGATCTTTAGTATAGAAATGTTATGGGGCTTTTCATAGAGAAGTCGTTCTTGATCGAGTCCCCATGTAGTACAAACCATACGGACTGACTACTACTGTAAGAACAAAAGACGCTGTCACTGGTGACCCTCAATATAAGTTATGTAAATTATGGGTGTGCAGATGACACAGACTTGTACGTAGGTATATTTTTCATTTAGCTCAAGCGTGCTTAATGAAATATACCTACGTGACAATTCTGTGTGATTCACACACCCATAATTCACACAAAACTTAAAAGCATAAGGACTTTCAAAAACTAAAGGACTTTCAAATACGGAAGTCTTTCGAATTTCCATTCTTGTATGTCTTATCTTTCCTTTATTTTATAAAAACTCGTAAATGAATCTTTTATTTACCATTGAACTGGTAAAACAAGACCAAAGCAAGTAGAGTACTGTTTATATTATCCGTGCATCATTTTATTTTTTTTAACTGATTTCAAAATTCAAATGTTTATAAATATCTTGGTTATAATTTTAAACCAATTAAAGACCCGGTATTGGCTTATATTTACCAATCCAAACCTCCTGTTCCGGTTCACCAAAACCATTTTTGTAGTCTGTCCAGTTTCTGTCAAAGCTGACGGATCCATCGAATCGTTTTTGGATTGCCTTGGAAAGATTTATGTACATTTGTTAGGCTAATTTGGATTGCCGTGTAAAGATGTGGGTACATTTATCAGGCTAGATTTGGGTTGCCATGGAAAGTTGTATGTACATTTATTAGGCTAGTTTGGATTGCCGTAGAAAAATGTATTAAAATTTATTGGGCTAGTTTGGATTGTCTTGGAAAGATGAACGTACATTTATTTGGCTAGTTTGGATTACCTTGGAAAGCTGTATGTAAATTTATTAGGCTAGATTTGATTGCCCTGGAAAGGTCATTGTGAATAAATAAAAAGGTGGAGATAGCGAGCAGTGGTTGATCTTTAAAAAAGCAACAACCAATCCGTATCAGTAAACAGGGCATAACCTCCACCCCCACCCTCGGAAATTCGATCTTTAAAAAAGCAACAATCCAAATCATTACATAAATATAGATATCACATTATCATCACATTATCATCAAAAAACTCAGATGTAAACAGAAATCAAAACCTACCGTCCATCCGCCGCCCATTATATCCATATTACAATGAACGTTGATCGGAATGGACTTTATCCCGTATGGGAAAATATCGTACACGTCCGATTTATCATAACCATTGTCACGAAGTGCCTTACAATCTGAGGGAAGAACTGAAGAACAAAAGTGAGAATTATATAGGATTAAGATTTATAATAAGTAAAGGAAAATCTTAGATGAAAACTGAGAATTATTTAGGATTTAGATTCAGACCATCTGAAGGAAGAACTCAAATCAAAACTAAGAATTATATAAGATTATGAACTAGACAATAAATAAAATAGGTATCTTCATAATACAAACGAAATTGAAACGACTCATAAGAATAAACAATCAAAATAAGGTAGATAAATCGGCTACAAGTGTAAGATTGAAGAAAAAATAAAATAAAAACTAATACATACATTCCGGAAAGTAATACCGCTATCCGTTTTCGTCCGACATTCCGGAGGTGAAGGGCTTCTTGTGGGTCCGGCACTTCTTCAGCGTAGGATTGTACCCGAAGAAACCGCAATCTTTCAGACAGATGGCAGCACACTCACTTAAAGAATGGGCTTCGTGTTGTCCTACAAGTTTCTCATCAGACATCTTGTTATCGAGTTCCAGTTTCGCGATATATCTGAAGGAGGAGATGGTAGCACGAGAAACTGTAAAGAGAGAGGCCATTAAACAAACAATACGAAGACTGATCATTTTCTGCTGTGTATTTACAGCGTTTCTGTAAGAGCTTAGAATTAATCCGTCAACTGACGAGTTTAAATATCAAATTATTATCTATTCCTGCAAAACGATTGGCTTGTTATTATGTAATTATTATTTCTAAAGATCGATTGTGTTTAATTCCTGGAATTATTGTATTTGCCGTTCTTATTTACGTGTAACCAATGGAATTAATTTTGTATTAATTGCGTTGTTCATATTTTCTATGTAAAGTCAATGATTTAATTTCAAGAGAAGTGCTCGGAATCTATAATATTTTAATTTATTCTTTATTTAGATAAGGCAGATTTATATTAACGTTATCAAAATATGGCAAGTTCTATATAATTTTTTTTTCGATAGTTTTGATAATTGTATGTTCTTCTTATTCCTGAGTGAACTTCAGGCAGATTAAAATATACCGGTAGTGGTGTCAATGCAATAACAAAACTACGTGAATATTTTACCAAAGTGTCATACTAGAAAAAAAAAATAAATATTTTTATATGATGTGCTAACGAATTTTCATTGAAAAATGAACAAAATGAAACTATTCCTTTGCATTTGAGATAGAAAAAACCTTCAGGATGTCAAAAATATTAGAGGAAAAATGGACATACCCCTTATCTGAAAGAATTGCTTTCCTGAGAGATTTTATGTTTCTTTCAAAAAGAGATAATATAACTCATTTAGATACTCAGTAACCGGATAAATATCTAATTCAAGTTTACACTTGTGCGGGAGAGTGGAGAAAGCTCTAGATTAAGGGGACATGTGACATTGTTTTACAGTAGTAACAATCAAATGATTTGATCAATTTTATGCCAAAAGTACAGGGTATTGAAAAGAATTGAACTCCAAATAGTAGATTGTCAACTATGGAAAATTTAGAATATTTTATCAGCTTTAAGAAAGACAATTTTCAATGAAAATTTGATGACAAAAGTCCGCTTAGTTACAAAAATGTAACTTTTTAGGACAAGATCGTCTCAAAAATTAATTAGGCTGGTTCAGCTATTTTTTTTAGCAAGGTATTCTACAATGATTTTTTTACGTATATATCCTTATAAACTCCACAATGACAGATCTTGCATTATATTCAATAGCACACTTGTCCCCACCCAACACAGGTTTCCATCGCAAAAGAGTTCCACTAAGTTGAGTGATCGCGATACCAAGTATTACTTTGAACATTGTCGTCACAATTGCATCAAAATAAAAACTAAGGGAAAGGATGACTGTACAGCTGTATCCAGATAACAGTGGTTGAGAAGAAAATATGTCATACATTGTTTGAAAATTAATAGAGAAATAAATCTGGTCTACTGATTTTATAGCCGTGTGTTTCTCTTTTCCTGAGACAAGCAGTCCTGGCGGCCTTACATAAGCCAAGATTTCCTTTGATATTACTGACAACATCAAAAATACAAATATAAATAATAAACAACGATTATTCAGTGAACATTGCCTTATGGATAGCAATAGCTCTTCTGTTTTATTTTCCTTGGTGACAGTGGACCAATTGATATTTGTAACAGCTTATTCACTGAATTACGTTGTGTATTTCTTAAATTTTTCATGCTTTCCATGAGTTGGTAAGAAGGTTTTAAATTGGAAAACAGTCATTTGTTCAGAATGTTCTACGTCTTTATCTCCATCCAAGATGTCAGATGACTTATAGATTCCCCAAGAAACATAAGTCAGAAGGTTTCTACTTGTTTGGTAAATAGTCACCCATCTGTCCGTGTGCTACGCTTTTGGGTGCCAACCCCTTATCCTCAACTCCTGTAAACCACGAAATGAAATTTAATGAGACATTTTGTATTCTTTAAAACCTAGTGTTATTGTACACCTCTTACATGTATTTTACTCTTTAATAGATTACATATTTCGGGTTTGTCACAGCAAAACATTGACAATGCCTGTTAGTATATAGAACTTAGGAATTAATTACTTCAACAAGACTGCTGTTATTCTTGTTTTATCAACTTAATTGTCAATAATTTATCTCGTTTTAGAAATTGTACATAGGTAGATAATGCTTTTCTTTATCTAATCAACTGAAAGATATATATCCCGTATGTATGTGATGAAGGCATAAGTAAGGAGAATTGACGATTGAAATATTTAAGTCATTACTTTTATTAAAAATCCTGGTTGTTAGATTACCATAGACACCTTATTCAATTAAACTTTTCAGATAATGCACAGATGTTTCATATTCTTTGTCGTTTTTTATCCAGAGCTCTTTAGGATATATCTTATCGACATAAACATGATAAGAATGGAAATAAGCATTGTTTGTTGCAAATACGTCGTCGATTTGTCTAATTGTCGAGTTTAAGGCAACAGGAAGGGTATTTTTTCTTTTCCTGTATGAGATTCTGGAAATATTCTACTTCGAATGATTTCCAAAATAGGACTTCTAATAAAGAAATTCTGCATTTCTTATTTTACAATTTGATCTGAGATTTATTTTTGAGTCTACCAGAGCAATATTTGCCAATACACACCATATGAGAGGCGGGGGTGTATCATTTAGTGATCTCAGTACTCAGAGTATACCCCGTGTTTTTCCTGGTTTCAAACAAAATATATCACAATCTTTACAAATACAGTCTAATCATTTACAATTACCAGGAATTAGGGCAATTCAAAAATTGACATTTGAGCTTACAAATTTACATCAATGTTTAGTTGAAACATAAACATCCGATCCCTTTACCAATCCTAGTAATGGCTTGGAAATGACACAATTAAGAGAAAGGAAAGCTTTTGTTGTAATGACAAATATCTCCATTATTACCAACACTTTCAATGGATGTATAAGTTAATTATTCATTATGAAACTATGTAATAAAAGCCACACAAGGAAGATTTAATGTAATATTTTAGCCTTATTTTTTCTACATCTTTATATCCTCAGGGTGTTTACTATAAATGATGCCCACTAGTGTATACGGGTAGGCATAATAAATTGACATTCTTTGTGTTAAATAGGTTTACTGCTCTCTACTTCCTTCTACGTATGTGGTGATAATATTCCAATGAGGAAAGCTAGGGATTTTTTTTACTCAGCCTTGACATCGTGTATGAATCTCTGTAACAAAGATGAATATGATTTCCACAAAACATGTTTACTTTGAAAAATACCTAAACAACCCCTCCCAAACACACATACATACTAAATAGATAGATACTGGCTTATAGAATCTGATAAAAAGTATCAGTAATAACAGATTTTTAGTATTTTAAATATCCTAATTAAAAAAAGGTAAATATACACATATCATATGCAGTGTTCATTTAAGGACATAGGGAATTCTCGTTGGTTACAAAAGACACATAGTACGTCTTATGCAAGTGAGTGCAAATTAAAGACATGGTTAACTGTAAAACTCTTTACGCATGAGCTAATTGATTAGTTAATTTCCCTTGTTATTATCGTGAAATGTAAAAAAAAGGAGTGAAAGAGTCGATCGGGGTCAAGAAGATAATTGATTGTTTATGTCAAGGGAATGATATGGAGAAAACGAACAGTATTCAATTTCAAACTTTATAAAACAATACAAATTAGGAGCAGAGCTAACATAGACCCCAAAAACATCAGAGATTGGATCAGGTGCCATGGAGGAGTGAGCATCCCCTGCTGACCAGTCAAACCCGCCCTTTGCTCCTTGTCATGATTAAAAAATAATGGAAAAAATCCGTCGTCAATTCAATGTATAAATGAAGGGCTAACAATTGGTATTAAAAAAGTCCGTCAGCATTTAACTCAATTAAAAATTGTATTTGTTGACACAGTCATTGTATCACGAAATGATGACTTTGCTGATATTCTTGTTTCATCAACTTGCTTGTCAGTAATTTACCTCGTTTTAGAAATCGTTAATTCGTAGAGCATGTAGACGATAGAAAATTAATGTCATTACGTTTATCACAGAGCTTGGTTGTTAGATTACCATTTTTGTCATTCTTATGTAAAATATCAATATATGTGAAGCAGATGTTTCACACTCTGTGATATCTTTTACCTCAAGCTCATCAGGATACATTGTATCGACATAAGAATGGAAATTTCCATTGTTGACAATACGTCGTCGATATATCTGCTTAAAATATTGAAGGCAACAGATTTTTTTTTTCTTTGCCTGTATCAGATTTTGGACAAATTCCGTTTCATATATGAATTGAATATGAATTCAAAATTGGACTACTAATATTGCAATTTTACATCTCCTCTTGTACAATTTGATCTGACATTTATTTCTGGAGTACGACATAGATGTTGCCAATATATATAATATTTGAGGCGGGGGTTAGGGTATCAATTACTTATTTCAGTGCTCATCGTAACTTCAGGTTTTCTTGGTTTCAGTCAGAATTTAAACTTTACCAATTTATTCTGATCTTTTACAATCATTCACGCAATTAAAAAAATGTCACTTGAGCTTACAATTTAACATCAATATTTAGTTGAAAATATAAGCAACCCATCTCTTCAACACTCGTAACAATTATTTAGAAATGACACAATCGATAGACAGGATCCCTTTGTTGTAATAGCAAACCTCTTCATTATAATCAACCCTTTAAATATCTGTATAGGTTAAATATTCATTATGTAACTATGTAATAAAAGCCCTACAAGGAATAAAGTAATACTTTAGCCTTATTTTTCTACATCTGTCTATCAAAAGGGTGTTTACTGTAAAAAAGAAAATACCCATTGATGTTTTCGGGTACGCATAATAAATTGGCATTCTTTGTGTTAAATAAGCTTACCGCTCAAAACTTCCTAATACGTATGCAGTGATAATCATCCAATGAAGACAACCATTTTTTTTATTTACCCTTTACATAAAATCGAGCATGAATCTCTGTACAAAGATGAACATGATAAACAGAACAATTTTTGGGATATAAGGAACCTAAAAAAGCTCATGAATTTCCAAACCGTATATATGGACAAATTTTCTTTTCAAATGTTACAATTTACTATTTTACAAAACAAACAGTACTGTATCATCCTATGTTTTGTCATTTCTTTTTGCAACTTTGTCCGTTTTCGGTGCTATATTTCAACAAAGTCAAGATGGCTCTGATAACTATAAATGCAAAGTACTTAGATCGATTATGACGTTATAATCAATTTCAACTTTTCTTTTCACGTACTCTACGGCTTTAGCAGAATTATGTTGAAAAAAAGGTGTACCCATGGCATTCAATTTGAAATCCTCTAAAAAGTAATAGTAAAACCTATATTAAACTTCATATCATATCAAAGAAGAGGCGATGAACATACGAATTATTGTTTTCTGAGAGACTGTAGGCAATCTGGACACATTTCCTTTGTTGAATGTAAAAAAAAAACTCCCATATTCATGACTGATTTTAATCACTTTTCATTCAAAATGACAGTTTAAAATATGGTTTTTCATCTTGTTTACCAACAAATTAGGCCCGGAAAGACCTTCTTGTTGTAAAGCATTATTAAAGGAATCTATTTCTCGAATTTAATAAATCTCTAGACATTTTTTATTTACTAGATCTTGACTTTAGTCGTTAATTTGAAATTTTTGAATAAATAGTATCAAGGAAATATTAATCAATCAAACTTAAATCAAATATATTTGTAAATATATATGGTAGAATCGTTCAGATATAACATCATACTATTTATTGACAAAGTCGCTTTTAACAAATAAAAACAACAAATTAATGGTAATTTGGTATGGGGTATTTAAAATTCAGTAGAGTTATGCCTCCGATTAAAGTCCGATGATGTGTTCCCGTTCTGCACACATTTGATAATTAGGTAAAGAACAATAGGTGTGAAATGTGTTTTGATAACAATTATAGTTAGGTTCTGGTTAGGATATACTTGGGTTTACATGTATTTCACCTATTTATCATGAACAAGAAGAATAAATTTTTATTTGTAATACCTGCTGTGGCCTAATCCAATGCCCTGGGATCATGCTTTGGAAAATTTAGAGTATAAAGTACCCCAGAATGCTTCCACATAAGTTTCAGCTTTCCTGACCAAGTGGTTCATGATTAGATATTTTATAAGGTTTGTCCTAAATAATTCATTGTTAAACTTCGATTTCCTGTTGTGGTCCCAACCCTTCCCCCCGGGGGTCATGATTTGAACAATATAAAATCTGCAGTACCTTTTTGGGATCTTTTTGTCCATATTTGCCAACGTCAGACCCTTTTTTCTTCTTACAAAAGTACATATATTTCTTTATAACTTTAGTTTGCACGCAAATGGGTCATTTTACATAGATACTCAAATTACTAATACCGATTAGGTCGATATCAATTTTGCAGACAAAATATTTATATGTAAGCCATATTGTCGTTTCTCATTATGTAGAGGAATTATTATACATGTATAGTCATGTTATTATCAGGAGTGTTATGGTTCTTTAAAACTCTTAATCCTTCTGCTTTTATTATATTACTGTTAAATCACAGAATGGGATTAAATTTCTTTGAAAATATATATGATCCTCTCTTGAGTGTTTCAAAGGCCTTTTTTATTTATATACATATTCATTTATTTGATCAATTAGTTATAAGAGCAACTTCTGTCTACAATATAATTTTGTACACAAGACAACTGCATCAGTGCATTGATCATTATACTCTTATATAAAATATCATTGAAACATTGAAGATGGTTTAAAAAATTGTCTTTATTGTTTCTTCATAAAATTTCTTTGTCTGAACACTAGATATAGGTTTGGAAAAACATTTTTCTACAGTTTAAAATAAATACCGTATAAGTAGAATTTTTAGCGAGGATTTAATTTTGGCATTATTAGCGAGGGTGCCGAGATCGCTAAAATTGAATATCGCTAAAAATTAATTGCAGTTTATTTGCTATGACTTCTTTAGAATTCATTTTAAAATCGCTAAAATAACATCTCGCTAAAAATAAATTACCAGTTTTTCAGGGCAAATCGCTAAATTTGCGCCTCGCTAAAATTTCCACTTATACGGTAATGTTTCGAATCCATTTTTTTTTCTACTTTATTCCGATGGATTAAAAGAACTTATAGCTTGGTCAGAGAGCTTCACTCTTGTTACATCTTCACAGATTCTGGAAATGTAAAATCAACAAACAATTAAAATTAACAAAAAAGAGAATAACAATTTGTAGGAAACACTTCAGCCAAATACAACAAATGTGTAAGATTATTCTTCCTAACAATAACATACAGCCACAGATTGTGAAAAACTCACTGTTAACCCCCCGTTCACACATAGACGCCGCTTCTACTACGATTAAAGTGTGGTCAAAAGCGTGGTCGATCGTGACAAATTGCAGAAGGAACGTCGTGATGTCGTCAGAAGCGTAGTATGATCGCAGTAGAGTTTTCTAGATCGGAGAGCAAACATGTTCAAAATAAGCGTAGCGGGATCGTGGCCAACAAGAATCGGGGTGAAGTCTTAAAAAGGGCACAGTAGAAGCGCCGTAATCGTACAAGCAGCGCGGAAGCATCGTAAAGAGATCTTCATGATCGTAGTAAAAGCGCCGTGAGAGCGTAGAAACTTAGCAAGCACGCTCTTACAACGCTGCCTCTACGTTCGTACTACGTTCGATTCTCACTAAGATCTCTCTACGTGCCTGAAGATCTTATGAAGACCTACAATGACCTTACGCCGATCATATCACGACCTATCAGACAAGAGTTTGTTCTTTTACCGCTGATATTTGACCAATCATCATCTGTTAACTACATGTAAAGGGTGACACTATACTTGATGATCATTTACAATTGAGCATTTTCACATCTTGTTACAGTTATAATAATTGAAAATGCCATAAACCATGTGGTAAAGGCCGGAAAAAAAACACTGCGGTCGCAAAATATGTATCATCGCTAAAATTGTACAACAAAAATCTGCAGTCTCAAGATATATTTACATCATCACCAAAATCGTACTAGAAGCGTAATGCAATCGTAATATAATCGGCATCACCGTAGCGACATCGCGGTATAGTCATCTAGGTCTGTGTAGCGTCGTAGTATGGTCTTCAATGTCGTAGTGGCAGCGTAGCATAAACGCACTAAACACGGCTGCTTGTCGGCAACGGTCTGCGTAATATCGTAGTAGAAGCTTGTTAGCAGCGCGTTTGACGTAGGAACATCGTAGTACGGTCGTAACGAAGACCATAATTTGCCAAATTGCTCTATTTTCACGCCGATCGGCTGCGACCTGCCCCGATCCAAAAATATTTCAGATCGTGGCTTGATCGGGATGATCGCCGTAGAGTCGCAGCCCTGTGTGAACGGGGGGTAACGAACTGAATCCCTGTAACATTTACTTATGTGTCAGTAGCATGACATTATAAATGATAAAACAAAACACAAAAAAATAACTTAAAATCTTGGTTTAAATTGATTTTATCATAGGAAAATCAGGAAAGAAAGGGCTAAAAAAAAGAACTGTAATACATTGCGACTCAAGTATTTATTATCAATATACATGCATTCTCTTTTTTTAATTAAGCTGATATAACAAATGACTCTCAGAAAATACAATTGTTTTTATATGATAAAATTATTTTTTTGCAAAGAGGCACAGAATCCAAGATCTCTAATGTACTATGTGAAGGTCTTAAATCCAAATTTTCTAGTGAACCATGTGAAGATCTTACCACTCAACCTTTAAGGTCATATAGATTAAATGGCTGCATACTGGTTCTGTAACTTCATACCATTCAGTATTCAAAATATAATCTTGATTTTTTGCAAACTTATAAGCCATAAAATTAGTTTTTAGTGGCTTATTGTTGCTTGGCATACTCTAAGGACAGATCAGAGGTTTAAATGTGTCCAAGGTATGCATTAAAATTAAGTTTAGAATGAACAAAAAGTGGACTCGTGTGTCCTACTTTTGACCTATTTTTTGGTGAACATGATATGACTCTAACGAGATGATCCTAGCTCTAATAGTGGAAAAAATAGGATGATTTAGAGAGAAAAAATGGTCACATTCGCGTATGACCTTTATCCCACGGAGATGTCTTGACGAGTTACATGTAATCTACAACATTTCCTTATCCTCGAGTCTGAGTATGGCGATAATCTCTCCAGTGTTTGTTTGTGAAGATTTTTTTGTCATCACATTTTTTCTTCCTTTCCATCTCCCTCTTATTCTATACATCGCTTGGTTCAACGATACTCTGTGCCAAATTTGACCAAATTTTGCCGAGGGGTTCTTAAGATAGGACCCATATTTAAAAAGTTAACGCACATCACACAAATGCTAATAGCTACAAAGTCCTTTAAGGTCTAGTTGTTTCTCAAACTTGAAAAAAATCTAGACACCCTTCATATACTAGATCTTGACTTCCAAGGTCTTTTTTATATATAGATTCTATATTTTCTGTATGATCTTTTAAAAAACATTACAAACAAATCAACCTATTTGGTAATAATTTTCTTGGCTTATTTCATACAAAATGTTAAATTGGTGTGTTTTTACTTAATTTAATTGTATTGAAGCCCACATGATGTGTCTGTGGAGATTTATATCAATATCTTCTCAAACTTCTTTTTTATGTCTTTATTCTGCAAAGTGTCACAGAGTGTAAAAATCAGGTCTTAACTGGGATTCAACCCAGGGCCTCTGTCCTACCCTTCCAGGGCTTTGAGATATTCAGACTTGATATATTTCCTATTTTCACATTTATTAATTCAATGGCATTTGTGAATCAGAACTATTGTTTCTAGAATAATTGATATGCCTGCAGAGTTCGATCGAGAGTAATTATGTCGAAAACCAAGGGATGTATATTTACGGCTCAAAATCAAGACCTAGGAACCGGTTCTTGGGTTGAGGCCTAATTACTGTAGATCACTAAATTTTCCCGACACCTTATCTTCGCGAGATAGTCATTGACTCTTGATTAGCGAGACAAAATTTTCGCGAATTGTGGTTATTGCTCTATATAATCTTAAGGAATACTATTATACGCGAGAATAAAATTTTCGCGAGCATACTGTATCGCGTAATTACGCGAAAATAAAGTTCTCGCGAATAAAAAGTGATTAACAGTATCAGGGGTTCTCTCTTACAGTTAATACCGGCAAAGATCAATTAGTGCACAACGACTATTCCTTTTTCAGATATCCAGAAAACGTAGGTCAGAACAAGCATCTGAAACAATCCTGGTAGTATGCATCCTTATCATCCATGAAAGTTTGGTCATAATAAAGCCCATAGTTTTGCAGTAAAAACCTGTTTACTCATTATTATCCAGCATCTGAACCTTATATGGTACAATGAAACACATTAGAAGCATCTCACATGCATGTCTGAAGAATATGGGGCAATGAATTTCTTACAATGAAAAACTGCTCCAAAAACCTTAACCCATGACACATCAGCTCTCTAAAATTCGTTATGTTATGGTCAGCTAAAAAAACTAACATGCGTAGATATGTATTCAGTCAAGGAAATGCGACTCAAAATATCTCCTTCTACAACGTATGAGACAGGCGAACTTCGTTCTGAAGTTGTTTTGGTTTCCTCTACATCCGCCGTAAGAAAATAGTTTACATCGTTTGGTCGATTTGTTATACCACCAACGTCGGAATGCTCCCCTACAGGGACCTACGACCTTAGGCTGAGAACAGACACCTCTGGAAGTAGCTGAAAAAGATATCAAAATTTGGGCAAATGATGGGTGAAACCTATCAACGGTGGAATGCTCCCCTACAAGAACCGACAACCTTTGGTTGGGAACAGACACCTCTAGGAGTAGCAAAAAGAATGCAAAATTAGGTCTTATGATGGACGAAATCAGTCAACAGAGGATATTTATTCCTTTTAGGCATGTGATCCCACCTCTAGGATCAGCAGCTGGAAAATAGGAATAAAACATATCGTGATTAGTGAGTATTGTCAACAAAGGACGTTTACTCCTCTTTGGCACTTTGAAATTCCTGGGATATATTTTCCCCAGTGAACAAATTTATATCAATTCAAGTTTTATTAAATTCGATCCCAATTTGCTGAAGTATTTTATATCAAGTTTCGATACGCGTCCATTAGAGCCACAGCAACATTTACTTTACTTACGTTTTATACAGAGCCTTAGTGTACAGAATACACGCCCATTAGAGCCACAGCAACATTCATTTTACTTACGTTTAATACAGAGCCTTAGTGTACAGAATACACGCCCATTAGAGCCATAGCAACATTTACTTTACTTACGTTTTATACAGGCCCTCAGTGTACAGAATACACGCCCATTAGAGCCACAGCAACATTTCCTTTACTTACGTTTTATACAGGCCCTTAGTGTATAGAATACGCGTCCATTACGGCCACAGCAACATTCACTTTACTTACGTTTTTTACAGGCTCTTAGTGTACAGAATACGCGTTCATTAGAGACACAGCAACATGTCCTTTACTTACGTTGTATACAGGCCCTTAGTGTACAGAATACACGTCCATTGGAGCCACAGGAACACGTATTAAAGCCATCAATAGAGGGGAAACTCTGACCCACTTTATAATACCTGCCGTTATATCTACAACCTACAACAAAATAAGACAAGGTCTTATGCAATATATGACATTATACAATCTACAAGTATCAAATAAAAAAAAAAATTGATGTAAAACCACGTCATACAAACAACCTACAATATCAAATACAAAAAATCTATTCCTGCTGACAAATGCTGACTAACGTTTTTTATACTAATTATTAGTCAATTACTTATACATTGAATTAACGACGGATTTTCCCGTTATTTCCTGATCATGACAAGGAACACACGGCGGGCGTGACCGGTCGGCAGGGAATGCTCATTCCTCCATGGCGCATGATCCCACCTCTGATGTTTCGAAGGTCTATGTTTGCTCTGCTCCTATTTTGTATTGTTTTATGAATATTGATGTTGAAAACTGTTCGTTATCTCCATATCCTTCTTCTTCATCTCACAATGAAATCCCTCCCGAAATGTCTACAATCTTCAAATATCAAATAATACAAAGGCGCTCAAGAGAATACAAAAAATGTAAGATGTAAAATATTAATACATTACTGCTAAAATATTTCTACCAAATTTGGATAACACATTACGTCAAAAAATATAATAGAAGAAAAAAATAAAATCTATGAATTGTAAACAAAAATGTATGGTGTTTTTATAAACTACTTTTATTTGTATGGGCTTTACTTTGAAGATGTCGTGGTATTAGAAAATCCACAATCATTGCATGTTCTCCTAGAATTCCTTAATTTCAAATACAAAATCATGAATTAGCATTTCTTTAACCATGAAATCAATTCCATTAAAAACAATATTTTTCTACAAATCACTGAAATTCCCTGCTTCTAATTCATGTTAATTTACAAAATACCGTGGTTTACATTAGTTTAATATGCATAATTCAATATTGTTTTACCGCGTCATTTGATTTGATAAAAACTATTTTTATCGTATAACCTGTTTTACCTACCTCACAATGACTTCCAGAAAAATCGAACACGCCCATCTTATTGTATACCTACGCCACATGCACGCTGTTTTTGTACAGCTGACACGCCCATCTTATCGTATACCTACGCCTAATACATGCTCTTTTTGTACAGCTGACACGCCCATCTTATCGTATACCTACGCCTAATACATGCTCTTATTGTACAGCTGACACGCCCATCTTAATGTATACCTACGCATTATACATGCCCGTTCTGTGCAGCTGACACGCCCATTTGTTCCACACGTACACCTGTTACAACCGTCAGCTGTTGATGGGAAACTCTGTCCGAGTTTGTAAGCCCTGTAGTTGTAAGTGCATCCTGTAAAAAGTACTTTATAGAACTATCTTTGTTATTGACAACAAGCATGAGTATGTCTAATAGGAAAAGAATATCCACTTTTACGCATTTTAAAGAAGACATTTTCAGTGAAATAAAATTGAATACTTATATTTATTTAAGTTTTTTCTGCGTCATAATTACTGTATACTGTAAATCACTTTTTATTCGCGAGAACTTTATTTTCGCGTAATTACGCAAGACAGTATGCTCGCCAAAATTTAATTCTTGCGTTTGATAGTATTTCTTAAGATTATGTATAGCAATAATCACAATTCGTGAAAATTTTGTCTCGTTAATCAAGAGTCAATGATTATCTCGCGAAAATAAGGTGTTGCGAAAATTTAGTGATCTACAGTAGAAGTATGAATACATCAAAGACGAACTGACTGGTTTGAATTAAGGAATAACTGTCTTATTTTTCGAATTCATGAAGTGATCAATGGATTGGCTTGTGTGATCATTTGCATAAACGCCGAAGGCGTTTATGCATAAAATTATCACAAAAGCCAATCCAATGATCATCTTCATGAATTCGAAAAATCTGACAGTTATTCCTTATATTTACATGCTTTGATTCCGCCAATCCACGGGCTCCAAGCCTGCTTCTCTCTAGGTGTTGTCCCGCCCTACACGTGCTTTTTTTTGGAACCGCACCAAAACATTCATGAGGAAATAAATTACATTTACAATTGGTAATTTTATCTCGGACAAAGACATTGGAAATGTAAATATGGTAAGATAACTTTGGGATTCAGTGAAAGTTTAGAAAGGGAATTCAAATTAAAGTTTGCTTTCTAACAATTTAAGTGTAACACTATAATTCCTATTACTTACTTGTGGTACACGCTATTAGAGTACAGATAACTTGTCCGTTAGCTCTACAGGTGCATCTGTTGCACCCATCCCCAGCGGGAAAACTCTGTCCAACCTTGTAGAATTTACCGTTATACTGACATACTAAAAATAGATTTTATTGTTATACCGACATACTAAAAATAGAATGTACCGTTATACCGACATACTAAAAAGAGAATTTACCGTTATACCGACATACTAAAAATAGATTTCACCGTTATACTGGCATACTAAAAATAGATTTTACCGTTATACTGACATTAGAAAAATAAAATTACCGTTGTTTAATGTTGTACGGACATACTAAAAATAAAATTTATCTCTATACCGATATACTATAAATAGACTTTACCTTTATACCGACATACAAAAAAATAGAATTTACTGTTATACCGACATACTTGAAATAAAATTTATCGTTATACCGACATACTTAAAATAGAATTAACCGTTATACCGACATACTAAAAATAGGATTTACCGTTATACAGGCATACTAAAATAGAATTTACCGTTATACTGACATACTAAAAATAAAATTTACCGTTATACCGACTTAATAGAAAAAAAATTATCGCTCTACCGCCATACTAAAAATAGAATTTACTATTATACGGACATACTAAAAATAAAATGTATCGTTATACCGACAGACTATAAATAGAATATACCGTTATACCGACATACTAAAAATATAATTTACCGTTATACCGACATACTTAAAAAAATTACCATAATACCGACATATTAAAAATAGAATTTACCGTTTTTTCGATGTACTGAATATAAAATTCATCGTTACGGGAAAATCTGTCGTCAATTCAGTGTATAAATAATGGACTAACAATTAGTTTAAAAACTTCAGTCAGCATTTTACTCAATAATATATTGTGTTTGCTGACAAGGTCATTGTATCGACCGTAGAACGAAAAAGATCCCTCGCTTCTCGTTAGCCCTGAGTGCCAAGTAAAGGACAAAATTTAATTTGCAGCTTTTCTTCGGTAATTGGTGGCGTCTCCATATATTAGATTTTCAATAGATTGTTGGAAGACCTGTGGGCATGTTCACGAATCTATCTTAGGATTACGGTGTGCTCTAAGAACGTCTTAGGAAATGTCACATTCTTAAGTCAGTTTCTCGAAGCTTTCCTCCATTTAGAAACTTCCCTAAGCTTTTCTAACTTTAGGACAACATAATACCTGTCCTAAGATCATTGTAAGTTTGTTTTGATTTTGGACATTGCACGTTTAAGCAACAATATCTTGTTTCTCAGCAGTCAGTTAATGAGCTGATGATTTACACAAATAATTGAAATGTTACCCATAGGCCTCTTTTCATACGTACTATAAATTGCGAATGTGATGTCCCGTATATTACCTAATACAAATTTTGGATATTATCATAATGAATATTTTCGGTATTTGTTGGAAAAATATAATACAATGCTCCTCGGGCGATAAAGTGTGAAAGGAGAAAGGGGGCAAAATCCCTTTTTATTATCACCCGTTTCGTATCAAATACTCGTTCAAAGTAAATGAAAACAAATAAGGTTATTACAATGATGGTAATGTTTGAATGAAAATTTAAAAAGGGATTTAAAAGAAGTTGAAACCTATACCCCGCCCTCTCTATCTCTCTCCAAAATAGGATTTTCGAGTTTGGACTATATTCTTTTCCTTTTTTATTGTCAAGTTTTCTCATTTTAGTTAATTTTTTTTTATCGCCCTTCCAACCATTTCATGACCGTTGTTAAGACGCTGTCAAAAACATTCGTAACATACGTTGTATTATCACCGCCTCCCCACCCATTCTTATCTTTAATATGCCCTATACATTATAAGAATAAAGAAACAAATGTCCCCTCTTTTATATGCTAATGAGTGGTCTATGGATACAGATACAGTACAACTTTTGATCCTTCTAACATGACTTTATCAAAACTTCAACATAGATGAATAGCAATAAACTTAATAGAAAATAAGGTGGGTGCAGCCCTCGATCTGATAGCATACTATGTGCTATTATGAGACAATGAAACTATTGACATGTTCTAATCCTTTAATTAACATACAAAATTTTAAAAAAAACTTCAAATATTTAAACTGTTGAGAGTTTAAATATTTAAGAATAAAATGTTTGCTTTAAATTAGTGATTTCCCTGATTGAATGCTTTTTAGTATCCCACAAAATTCATTTTAGTTTGAATCAGCAAATTTGTCAAAATGTGAACTTTTATAAAACTTCATAAACTTCATAAAACTCCATATCATAATCATCATCAAGGTAGATCAATGAGAGATTATGATTTTTTAAACTATAAATCTTGCTGTGGAATATCCCTCTGATAAGAGAGATAACTCTTCTGATAAGAGAGATAACTTTCTGCAGACATTTTGTCATGAAATTCAGCGAATTGTCATGCAAGAGTTTACAAATTTCATTCATTAGGACCATTTTATAGTCACCTTTATCAAGCCTGTTCTAACCTACAGGTGTTGATATGTAGTTTCTATTGCTAGTATATTTATTAATTATTATGCCCCCCTTCGAAGAAGCGAAGGCATATTGCTTTGCTGCTGCCTGTCGGTCCGTCGGTCGGTCTGTCGGTCCATTTAGTTTCCGCTTATTTTCTTAGCAACTGTTATACATACTGAAATGAAATTTGGTATACAAATACATCACATAAATATCTAGGTCAAGTTCTGTTTTGGGAATAATCGCACCATTTTTGACAGAGTTATGCCCCTTGAACTTAGAAAAATTTCAATTTGCAGTTTCCGTTCATTTCCTTTGCAACCGTTGCACATACTGAAATGATATTTAGCGTACATATTTAACAAAAGGATTTTTAGGTCAAGTTTTATTCTGGGTACGATCGCACCATTTTTGACAGAGTTATGCCCCTTGGACTTGGAAAAATTCCTATTATTTGCAGTTTCCGTTCATTTTCTTTACAATCGTTGCATGTACCGAGATAAAATTTAATATACAGATTTATCAGATAAATGTCTAGATTAAATTCTGTTTTAGATACCATTGCACCATTTTTGGCAGTTATACCCCTTGGACTTAGAAAAAAAAATTACAATTATTTGCAGTCTCCTTTCATTTTCTTTGCAGAGGTTGCACATTCTTAAATGAAATTTGGTATACGGATTTATCAGATGACTATCTTGGTCAAGTTCTGTTTTGGGTACATGTACAATTGCACCATTTTTATCAGAGCTGTGCCCTTTTGGACGTGGAAAAATTCCAGTTTGGGGGGGGGGGGCATTTAAGTGTTTTACAAACAGTTCTTGTTTATAGAAGTTTACCTAAAACATTATACTAGTTCCTTTAAACGGTGTAAATTGACAAATCTCTATCTCTTAACGTATAATTCTTTTAATTGTACAGAAATTTCAGATGCAGAAATTTATAAACATTAAATTAATAATTTGTTTCATTAAAAATATTTTTATGGGCGATAACGGAACGATAACTCTTGTTTATGGATGCGTGTTATTTTTTTTTTTTTTTTTTTTTTTTTTTTTCAAATCATTTATTCAATAATGTACAACATAACAGTGAGGCAAAACTTCCGCAGAAGCCCTCTGGTAATACTTCATCAGGGATGCCAGGAGCTCCCTGGATCAATATAATATTATTTAATATATTTCCAATATTTGAACACAGAATTTTTCACATTATGCTAATATATAATTATTGACTTCATTTTCATACATATACATAAGTATCTCAAAGAAAATTTTTACCATTTATATATATATAATCAAAGTATTCGTTTAACATCAATAGAAGCATGACCCTTGTTGCAGTGGAGATTGTGTAAAAAAAAAAGAAGAAGAAGAAAGTCTATATCAATCTCACTGTAACTAGTATTTAGGGCCAGGTCACCCTAAAATACTGGTCTTTTTTATGTTTTACATCTTAAAAACAGGATCAATATGCAGAGTTTTGTGATAATAAAATTAGATTATATAAAAAAAAAACACATCAGAATGAATGAATTTTACAAAGACAGGAAATTTTTTTCCTCACATACATAATTTTAATCATATTTTAAACATAAAGTTTCCAGAACCATGAAAAATAACATAGCAAAAACATTTGTGTCTTATAGTGGATTTAAAATTTGAATACATGTACATGTATATATTGTTTATCACGGGAGCATATACTAGTATTAGAATCACAAGGAATTTTGAAATACATGATTAATTTTCTCTTTGAAATTTGTCAAATCATGTGATTGTAAAAGTGAAAAATTCGATTTCATTTCATTTTTGAATGCGTTTTTAATGCTGAAGTCAGTTATTTTTAAATTCTCATATTTAATTTTATTTCTTGTTTTCCATATGACCCATTTATAAATACATATTAAAATGTTAACAACATTTCTTTGGGTTTGCGGTTCCTTCAAGTAGCCTAATGTTATTGTTTGTTGGTTAATTTGTAAAGTTCCATTTAGTTGCAGCACATTTTCAATTATATCTTCTAGTAATTTAAGTGTTGTTTTAACTTTTGTGCAATGGAAAAGGAGGTGTTGTTGATTTTCTTTATGATTTTTACATAGGTTGCATAAACCATTGGATAGTCCGATTTTACATAATTTATCTTCAGTATACAATATATTATGCACGCATTTCCATTGGAATTCTTGAATTTTATTTTTAACTTTCATTTTTGAAATACTGTCCCAAACTAAGTTCCACTGTATGTTATTTTGGTAAATATTTTCCCATTTTTCTTGACATTTTGGAATTATTGTCTTGTTTAATATTTTTTCTATGTTCTTTAACTTGATATCTTCAAAGGTTTCCACTTTATTAGTATCTCTTTTTATAAGTAAATTATTATTCAATTTATAAGGGAGTTTTGTTTCGCTATTTGATACTGAGCTGTTTCTTTTCAGTATTGGATAAAACAGTTTAGGAATGGCTGATTTTATTTTACTATATTCAAATATCCAACATCTTTTGTCTACTAATTTATTAAAAATGGTGTCGTTATATTTAAAACAATTTTCCGCATCATTCCAAATGTCTTTAATTTTTAATAAACCACTTTTGATAAATGATTCCACATATAGGCTTTTCCCTTGGAATTGTATAAGTTTATTACCAAAGAGTGAGAGGTTAAGTATTTCCTCTCGATTCTCTGGCACAAATTTTGACTGAAATTCGCTGTATGCAATGAGTGCTTTCTTATAAAAACTAGACATGTTATTTAAGGAAATTGGAGATAAATCTGAACAAGTGCATAAGAAATATTCTTGACTTGAATGCATATCTTTACTCTGTAACCAGTATTTACCAATAGCATTCCATGTTTCTAACTTTGAATGCATGATTTTATAAATTGTTTTTATTTGTTTACTTTTTATAAAATTGAATAAATTTATCATGTTCATTCCCCCTTCGTTCTTGCTTAAGCAGCACACGTTTCTGTCAATTTTATTTAATTTATTATCCCAAATAAAAGACCAGACAATGTCATTTATTTGTTTTGCATATATATCAGGTATTCCCCTCATTTCGATTTCATAGCCAATAATTGGAATTATCAAATTTTTTATTATCAAAGTTTTCCCTTTGAATGTAAGGTTCCTAGTTTTCCAGACATGCAAGCTGTTCTTTATTTTTTCTATTTTTTCCAACCATATTGCATTAGTATCAATGCCATATCCATGATTTACCCCCAAAGTTTTTATATTAGTTTTTATCCACTGTATCTTTTTAAATTTTGGTGTTTTACCTCTTGATTTGCCTATAAACAGGCCCTTTGTTTTCGAGAAATTGATTTTTGCCCCAGAGGCTTTTTCATATATTTCTAACACATTGAAGGAATGTATTATAGATTCTTCGTCCTTATTAAAAAGTTGTGTATCGTCTGCGAACATATTTATTTTACATTCTATTTTTTTATCTTTATTAGGAATTAAAATACCCTTTATCTGCGGATTTTGTCTAATAGCACAGGCCATAGGCTCTATTTGAAGAACATATAGCAATGGAGCAATAGGGCAACCTTGTCTTGCCGATCTTGAGATTGGAAAGTATTTAGATACAAATCCATTAGTTTTAATGGATGTTTTTGATTTAATAAGAAGCATTTTTATCCAATCGCAATATTTTTTACCAAAGTTAAATCTTTTTAATGTTGCTTCTACCCAACCCCATTCAATTCTATCGAACGCTTTTTGTTGATCTAGAAATATAATTGCTCCTTCTAAATCTTCATTATCAGCATAATCAATAATATCTTGAATCAGTCTATTTGCATCACTTATGTTTCTGCCTTTAACAAATCCTTTTTGGTCTGGGTGAATTAATTTCGGTAGAACTTTTTTTAATCTCTCGGCGAGTATTTTAGCTATAATTTTATAATCATTGTTCAGCATTGTTAAAGGTCTCCAATCTTTTATTTCTTCTCTTTCATTCCCTTTATGTATTAATGAAATGACTCCTTTTGTTTGAGAGTCACAAAGTGTGGCCCTATGAAAAATGTGTTTTATAACTTTTGAAAATTCATTTTTAATTATATCCCAGTATATCTGATAAAAAGTTGATAAAATCCCATCTTCACCGGGAGATTTATTTGGCTTTAATGACATCACTGCTAGATATATTTCTTGATCGCTTATATCACTATCGAGCATGTTTACATCACAATCGTCTAATTTACATTGTACTTCCGCTAATAATTGTTCCCCACTTTCACTATCCCAACCTTCCGTATTT
The DNA here is from genome assembly GCF_032062105.1 of Saccostrea cuccullata. Classification (NCBI taxonomy): domain Eukaryota; kingdom Metazoa; phylum Mollusca; class Bivalvia; order Ostreida; family Ostreidae; genus Saccostrea; species Saccostrea cuccullata. Next base: position 58,951 of record NW_026919181.1, on the reverse strand, counting down.
AATAATTTGTAATAAAAATTAATTTGCTCTTCGATGATTGAATCAATGTCAGATTTGTAGGTACCATTTTCTGTTTTTATTCTATTCCACAATTTTTTCTCTCCATTACTCTTTTCTAATTGAAAGAAGTATTTCGAAGGAGCTTCTCCTTCTTTAAACCATCTACATTTTGATCGTATTATTGCCGCTTCTGTCTTATCTATATAAATTTCTTTTATTTTTTGCTCAAGGTCATTTTGATACTTTTTATTTGTCATAGGATTGTTTTTAATCTCTTCTAATTCTTTTTCTAATTTCTCTAGTTTTTGTTTATTAACATTTAATTTTTTTGACATCTCAATACACAACGTTTTTATCTTATATTTAGTTAAGTCCCACCAGTATAGAATATCCTGACAGTTAACTAAGCTTTTCTTGTAATTTTCCCAGAATTCAACAAATGTTTTTCGGAAGTCGTCGTTTGTTAATGTTTTATGATTCATTGTCCATAACCCTGGGCCTCTTTGGATATTATCTAATTGTAGTTTTAATGTTATCAAATCGTGATCGCTAAATGGGAAATGGACAATAGCACAATTGTTTATTTTGTGTAGTATATTTTCACTTGTAAGGAAATAATCTATTCTTGATTTTGAATTGCCCCTATGAAATGTGTAACATCGTTTGTCCGGGTTTCGTTCTCGCCAGATATCCTGCAATTCACATCGTTTAATTAAATCTTTAAGTTCTGATACTGCAATATCTTTTCGTAGGGGCACGGGATGCCTATCAAGCTGTTTGTTTTGAGTGCAATTAAAGTCACCGCATATAATTTTATGATGAGCTAATTCATCAAATTTTAGTGAGTTAAAATACTGCTTTCTATCAACTCCGTTATTCGGTGTGTAAATACACTTTATGTCTACTGTAAAGTCATTATTTTTTATGCTAACAGTTATGTCCCTTCCTTCTCTGTCAGAAATAGTTTTTGTGATTTTAAATTCGGGCTTTTTGATCATGAACAACACCCCCACACCCCGTGATTCGCTAGACCAATTATTCCAAATAGAGTTTGACCCTTTAAATGTTTTCCATTCATTTTCCCACTTTTGCGTTTCTTTATCTGTCCCATGTGTTTCTTGTAAGCAAATTATATCGTATTTGCGTTTACTCAACCATGAAAAAATACACATTCTCTTTTTCTTATCTCGTAGCCCGTTAACATTAATAGAGGCTATATGTAGAGTCATTTTAAGTGATAGAGCAATCTAAAATATACCACAAAATACGAATGAAAAAAAAATATGTACAATATATATACAAGTAGTAATTATGTACATATAGTGACCAATCTATCTAACAAAAGTCATATTGATCAGCTCTGTTACTTAGAGTTTACATTTTTTGTATTTTGCCCTGTTTTTCGGTGGAAGCTGGGGTATTTGAACTTAGCTTCCGTTTTGTAATGCTAGGGGTTCGAGGAGGACCGTTCGCGGAGCAATTGTAATTGCAGAAAATATCAGCAATTTTCTCGGCACCTTCGCTACTGACATGCACACCGCTGGGGTCATTGCTGTCATACAGTGCTCTAGTAGCAAGCCCTTGGTCATTTATGAATGAGCTGCATACGTCGATCACTGATAATAATTTATTTTTTTCACACAATTTTTCAAGGAATTTGTTCACATGCCAAGTGTTGTCGTTCATTTTTTTAATCGCGGCGCTTTTTCCTTTCCTGGGTATGACTGTGCATACTGCAATTCGAGCTTCGGGAAAAGTTTCTTGAATCTTGCTAAGACCCGTCATAACATTGCCCGTTAAATCACCAATTTCGTCTTGACATCTGGTAACATCATTTGTTCCTAAATGAACGATTATATTTTCCGGAGTAGTTTCGTCCAATTTTTTCTTAGCGTATTCCAGTAATTGTGTCACGTTTTCGTAGGATGACCCAGAGACCGAGGCGTTTAAGATATTTGGCGGAAGCTTCTTAATGCGCTTGCAGTTCGACGCCCCCAGAATAACGGTATTGATCTGCTGATCGTCATGCGTGTCCGCTTCCGTACTGTCAGTTTCGCTTCGTTGGTCATCGTCGTTTAAAGCCTCTCTGCCTTCATTGATATTTGCGGCATATTTACCATACTTTTGTACCATTTTTTCTGAAAGTAACTCGCAGTTGTCCTTGCTATGACCCTCTTCTTTACAATATCTACATACAGGTTCATTTTCACAGTCTTTGGCTAAATGACCTTGTTTGTTACAATTATAGCAAATTGTTTTGTTTGTGGGTTTGTGTAGGCATTTGTACGAGTGTTATTTTACATGCACATAAAGCAATTTGATATTCTAATTTAAAAAGTAACGCTTCAGTATGTTTGCTAATGGGAATAAGATAGATATGAGAGTAAATATTATTATTAATATACCTCATATTTCTGATTTAATTGTGAGATAATATACAATTATGGACTGTTTTGGTGCTGAATATGGTTTGTTATTCACCAGAAAAATATTCATATTGACCGAGGCGGACTATATAATAAAAAAAAAAATATTGATCTTTTTATTCACCATATCAAATTTTCTTCACATTATGGTTTGACATATTATTCAACGCAACGCAACGATTATTAAGCAACGCTTCATCCTTCAAACTATATTCCATTTGAATTTAATTCTATAGTTGTTGCTGAAAACCAATGTTTGGGTTTTTAAAAAAAATTGTGAAAGAACTATATGCGGTATTAACCAATATTTGCCCCCCAAAATCAAACTTTGATGGAGTAATATTTAATTAAGTCTTTAAACAGGGGAGTATATGCTGACTTCAAAGCACTGAATAATTTCATAAGTAATGACGTCATATGTACGTAATGACGTCACAAATATGACGTAAATTTCAGTTTTTTATGAATTTTGCAGAAAAATGTACATATTTCGTCGATATTTTAAATAAAAGTCACCGAGCGCATGTGTGTTCAGGATAAATATTTTGATATAATGTGTAGAATGATAATATCAATGAAATATGTCAATATTGTTCCTGAACACACATGCGCTCTATAAATTTTAAAGCTTAAATTGTTGAAATTTTGTCCTCTTTCTGAAAAAGGATATAAAATCGGACTAGTTTGTGACGTCATAAAAACAGAAATTGTGAATACACTGCTCTGGAACTATAATATTTTCTGTTAACTTATATTTCTCGTACAATTTATTGAATTCAGCACATTTCAGGACGTTTTCAAAATTTGACTTTTGTGGGGGCAAACATATGCAATATACCGCATATAGTTCTTTGGAGCAGAGAGATATTGCCCCTTAACTGCAACTGGTTTGTTTCATTGCAATACTAGCTATATAAAATGTTTTATAATATCAAAAATGCAAACATGAAGATATACTCAGGTCACATGGACATGCAAATGGATTTCCTTTTTAATGTTATTTAATTTCTTTCCCGTACTGTCTCCATAATTTTATATTTATCAAGAAATGTTTAAGAAAAAAGTGTTCATTGTACGTTAAGATGTCCTAATTAAAGAAGTTCCTAAGTCACCGTCGAGAAACATCTTATCATATGTCCTTAGTTGATCTTAGGATAATCCTAAATTTTTTCCTAAGTCATATCTTAGGAATGGTCTTAGGACAAATTTTGGAAAATTTCATGAACATGCCTGCAGGTCTCTAAACACAACATAGACATTGTAAATCAGAAGCTTAGGCATCTTTTTGATGTCAACCTCAGAGTACTTGTGCGTGCAATCAGAATGTTTTTTACAAAATAATTTATCAAATGACTAATGACAAGGTTAGTAAATTTATGAGTTTCAATTTTATTTTAAAAGCAGCTGTCTGTGATGTCTTAAAGTCTTGGCATTGTACGATTTATCTTTGGGAATGGATGTGTATTAAGCTGAAAAGTTTTAAATTGTTAGAAATGTTCTTGGAATGTTTAAACATTAGCAATTAATTAACACCATTTTTTAATATATCGCTGTACAGTACTTTTGAAGTTTCTCCTTCACTACTCTAAATATCTTAGTGAGGAGTAACGATAGCTGCAGATCTGCAGTGCCACCCATTGAAAAAACTGTATATTTATTGCGCACAAAAAAGTGCGCCCAATTCTTGATTAATTTTTCCAAATTCTTACCTCAAATGCAAAAACTGAAAGATTTCAAAAAATCACTCTCTCCTCTATCAAGTTCTCTCGTAGTTGACATCTGAACGAAGCATATTGGACCGAATTATCTTTGAAACCAAAATGGCAGTATAAATAAGCGAAATGTCCGATGATTATAAACAACAATTATGAGGAATGTTTTGTTGTGGAAAGAGTCAAAGAATATGTTTGGAACACACGGTTAGTAATATTTTGAGATTACAGCTTGAAAAACATGGAGAAATAAATCGAGAACCGAGCGCATTTTTTGTGCACAATAAATATACAGTTTTTTCAATGGGTGGCTCTGTAGCTCTCCGGTCTATCAATAACTTTTTTCGGAGAGCTACAGATCTGCAGCTAGAGTAACGAAAGAGCCTTCTACTTTGTTGAACATTTACTTGAAACCATTATCTAATCTTTGTTTATAAGGATTTTAAAGAAATTTCAGTATTCAGTATTATGGTAGTTCAAATTCATTTTGGTTCTTAATGATATTAAAAATACTAGTATTCAAAACTGACATATGTGTTGAAGAATTCGTAAGAAAAGGAACTATGCGTATAAGGAGGATTGCCACTTATAGAATTCAATCCAAGTTCTTCTTAAGTACAATTTATATAATAAGCCTTACAACTAAAGTCAGTTTTTACTGTACTTTGATTTTGTGGGCACTGATATATAGTCCGAAAGGGTAGCTACGCACCCTTCTTCTTTTCTCCCTCGGGAACTTCTCATCGTGCTCTGCACCCGCAGCCGAATGAACAGCACTTCTGAACTTTGAAAGTAATTTAAAAAAATCTTAAAATATTTGTATTGCCCTGACTAAAATATTTTTAACGTCCAGGATCATTTCATTGACCATTGCGCTAATGAATGAAAATGTATCGAACGACTATAGTATATGTATATTTGAATATGAAGGCGCCCCTACTGTGCAATGCACATAATGAAAATTTATCATTATAGTCTGGTCCTGATTTTTGAAAAGAAGGTTAGAAATAACTTCTAACGGCAAATAATTATTATTTGGTCCAGCATAGTTTTTAACCTAATTCGAGTATGCTAAATCCGAAAAAAAATATGCTGACCTTTATGAGAATGGCGTTAAATAGGTCAAAATGGCGATTCAAAATGGCGGACATCCAATTTTTCTAATTTTTTCTTAATGTCGTTCAAAATGGAGAAATAATGAGTGAATATCTCACTGAGTGTAATAAAACTATCAAAAATATAATAGAATTCTAACATAATTAGTTTATTAGAAAAAAAAATAGAAAATTTAGTCGTTTCTGCACTTAATTCGAATTTTCTCTGTTGTTTTGTTTATTTTTTTTCTATATTCTTCTTAGTTCAGGATTTTAAATTTGAAAAATATCCATACACTGCAGATTTGTATTTTCTCCCTTACATTTCACTATTCTACAACTAAATGATGATGCAAGTCAAAATGGCGATTCAAAATGGCGGATATTTATTTCTTTTTCTAATTATTTCTTAATGTCGTTTACATAGGAGAAAGGATTTGTGAATATCTTACTGAGCGTAGTACAACTATGTAAAATGTAAATAGAACACGGATATTATCACTTGAATTCGGAAAATTTAGTTTAGTTTTAGTTTAGTCAAAATGGCAATTCAAATGACGTCTCACACTCAAATTTCGTAAAATGCCCAAACTGCCCGATTCTGATTCGAGAAATAAATTTACAGTTTTTTTTATTCATAAAATAATGTTCAAATGCAATGAAAGTTGAAGGATATTTTTGTTAATGACTTAGGATTTTTATAACACGGATTTTTGTTTAATTACTTCTATTATTAAGATAAATTTTTGACAATGCCGAAGACATGTTACCTATTATCTGTCTATCCATGCATCTTCATATAAAAAGTTAATAATATCAAATACTAACTGCTGTTTTGAGGACAATACGAAAATTAAGCTACCCCAAGAGCAGCATTCCCCGAGCATTAAAGCGAGTGAATATTGTAGTTCGAGGGTTGCTAAATCATTTCAGTTGTTGGAAATGCTTGATTTATTTTTTATAGTCCAATTTTGAAAAAAAAAATGTTTATGTTCATGTGGAAGGTCTAGTGCAACATAACTTAGTATGATTTTTAAAATGATGGACCACGACCATTTTAGAGGGCTAGTAATTGTTAAATCATATAAATCTGAATATATTATAATATCCAAATATAAACATATCTATTAAGAATTATCAGTATAATATTCGTAAACCATAATTTTTCTTGATTGTCCAGCTCTGATTCTGTGTCCCTTCATTTGCATTTTGTTATTCTCAGTCAAAAATTCAACTGCATTCTCAAACATTTTACGTTGTGAACGGATAATTTTGTATTGATCAGTGTATAATTTTTTTTTAAAAAAAACGAAATTTACAACATACGAAAGAAAAAAAAAAATGTTTGTGTTTAATAGATCCCCCTCGATTCTTGATACAACCTTACACTACCCTAACAAAGAAGTGTGGATCAAGTTGTCCTTTTAAGTTTTTGGAGTGTTTAAGAAAATCTTGTTGTTAAGAGAAGTGTTGACCAGATCGAAGTCAAGAATAGCTTAGGCCTATTGGTACGAAATCTTGTAAAATGTAAAACATTAGAAAGGGAGTTATGGATCACCATTTGCAAAGTTAAATCCGGTTTTTTCACAATACAATTAAAATAATCATCCCGATAAACAAAGAAAATGCAGTTTATTGCTCGTAAGCTTGGACCAGTAAAAACCTATAGTATAATACAGCAGTAAAAACCTATAGTATAATACAGCAGTAAAAACCTATAGTATAATACAGCAAAGTCTTTTTTCTCACTTCTTCGTTACTGTCTAGCCGAAGGATAGGTAGCATTCCCATTGCCCTTCCATCTCTTAACATGCGTCTCTGTGATAAACTTGAACAATTTTTCTGATAAAATGCCAAAGTCTTCTTATTTTTCATGTTTCGCCTATAGCCTAGTTATTTCTCAAAACAAAAAAAGGATCCCATAACTATGCTGAAAGACCGGGGTTCTGTAAATGTTGACACTTGTAGTATAAGTGACTCTGACGTTTTTAGTTTGTCTTTCTTAGCATTTTATTACCAGATTAAAGAGGTTTTGGACTTACATTATATAAAATTTCCACAGTGGGCATTTTTTACAGACAGCAGAAACCATGGAAACATTTTATATATGTTCCTAATTGTCGTGACGTCAGATTTATATCCCCTGCAAACCATAGTTATTTTATCTAGAACTTATTAACTAACCGTTTCGGAAGAAGGAAATATTCTGTAATTCTATATATCTTAGAAACTTAGAATAAAAAGATGCAAGATAAGTAACAGAATGTGGCCCCCTCAACCATACATTCGGATGGAAAACAATAATTTCATAACGTTATGAAGTAAACTAAAAATCAAATCTTTGTTAACTGATTTTAAGAATTTTTCTCACCATCCTATTTCCCTGAACGCATTTAGATATGTTGTGCTTTTGAAATATGTATGTGAAGCCCATTTCAATTTGCAGTCGCAAGATTTTATGTAAATTTTTAACTTCATTATCCTAGATATTTAGTAAACAATACTTACTTATGAAAAACTGCTCTTTTCATGAGTAGTTGATGCAAAATATGTATGTTTTATTTAAAATAAATGATTCATATATATGGTAGGATTCTTCTCTGGTTTCCGACAACATGACATATTCAAAGTGCATTTGCTAATATGTCATATATTTAGGTGTAGAGATTCAAAAGACCCTACCTTTCTTTCCTTGTCACAATTGAACAACTTTAAAGGTAAATTGTAAACTGCGTTTGGAAGCTGGCAAGGACTAAATTTTTGGCGGATTGGTTGCGTATGAATTTATCTTATTTTCTGGCTCTCAAACCTGTTATAGAACAATGAATTTAGTTTAAATTTTTACACAGTATTTTAAAATATAAGTAGGGATCGCATGATTAAAAGCATCATTTTTCATTCTTATTGCACAGGGAAAAGGTATTGACCTTGACCTGGCCTTGCCTTTAATATTAAATGGTCGAATTTAATCGCATTGAAACCATCACTTACATTCTGTGAAAAAATCATTGATTTTTAAACACAAGAACTGTGAGAAGAATCCTACCTTTATATTCCTCGTAACTAACTGGCTAACGGAGTGAAACGTATAAATGATATTGATTGGTTGAAATATTGCACAGAATCGTTAATTTTTAAAGAACTCATTATTACTACGCTAAACCCGTGAAAACATTTTTTATCGAAGCAAAGTATAATTTTCTTTACAGAAGGAAACCTATTTCACGACAAATCATTAAAAGAAATAAAAACACTTGCTTTGGCCTTCAACTCGACTTTCAGATATATCGCCGACGTATTGTTAATAAACAAAGGTAATTTCCATTCCTACGTCGATACGATATATCCAGGAGAGCTTGAGATAAAAGATACCAAAGAGTCTAACATATCTGTTTCATACTTGGATATTTTACTTCAAAAAGACATTAATGGTATCCTTACATCCAAGTTATATGATAAACGTGATGACTTTAACTTTTCTATCGTCAGCTTCCCTCACTTATACAGCAATATACCTTCATCACCTGCATACGGAGTATATATATCTCAGTTGATTCGATACGCAAGAGCTTGCTCTACGTATAAACAAATTCTAAAACTAGGTAAATTGTTGACAAGCAAGTTGATGAAACAATATCACCAGTCCCGTTTAAAGTCATCATTTCGTAATTTCTATGGTCGAAACAATGACCTTGTCAGCCAATACAATTTATAATTGAGTAAAATGCTGACTGACGTTTTCCATACTAATTGTAAGTCCATTATTTATACACTGAATTTACGACGGATTTTTCCGTTATTTTCTGATCATGACAAGGAACACACGGCGGGTGTGACCGGTCAGCAGGAGATGCTTACTCCTCCATGGCACCTGATCCCACAAGTGACGTTTCAGTTGTCCGTGTTTGCTCTGCTGTTATTTTGTATTGTAAAATGGACTTTGAGATTGAATACTGTTCATCACCTCCATATCCTTCCATCGCTTAGTTGTTAGAATATCCTACGTGTTCAAGGTGGTTTAGCTCCTTCACTCCCATCTTAACAAACTGGAGTCTTCAATGCGGCTCCAAGACCCCTACCTTCTATTGCCACTCCCTTAGGATTTCCTGGATTCGTCGCAGAAAAAGAAATTCAATGTAGATTGCAGATAAGACATATTGCATTGCAATAAGTTTTATAATGCACTTATCATTATCCCAACTGTCCTTCCAAGAACCTTTTGTGCTAGTATTCGTAAATAAAAGTCAAACATTTGATATATCAAAAGTAAATTTTATTACAACACTTTATGATATAAAGGTTTAATCAACAAAATTCAGTATAAAAATTATTCAAAAAAAATATTGCTTCAGAAAACAGTTCATTCACAAGACCTTTTTAAGAATATAATAGTTTACAAGTTCTTGGTTGGTATAAAAGTAGTATGATAAAACATAACCCCATGGTTGACAGAATTGTCTTTTATATCAGAATGACTCACCAGACTGCTTGTTGTTCATCAATATGTTGTTCTTTTTTTTAACAATATCCATCTCTTGAAAAAAATAAATAAAATATTCATTCAGAAAATAAACATTTACTATCTCATCGAATTTCTCTTATAAACTTTTAAAAATAATTATGTTGGTACTGGAAAGTATAGATTTGATATTCTAATATAGTGATGTTAATTAGAATGACAGATATTTCCCTAGTGCCGTCTGACCATCATCGTTGTCCCTCTTATAAACGATCCATCTGGTACATCAGGATACCATGGCCAGAACCAGGACTCCGGGGACCAGGGACCGTTAAGGAAGGCCAGGTGACATGAGTTAAACCACCAGCCTCCTCTAATGTTACTGAGAGCAGCACAGTTATAACTAACTTTGTCATTGTCTCTGTCCGGGGTGGAGAATGACAGACAGATCTGCTTTATAATTACCAGTGTCTAACATAGCGTCCCCTGTAAAATTATCAAAGAAAAATATATCACAGAGATAATGGATACAAATATCTTCAATAATTTGTATCGAATTCCAATTGTCAATACCGATGTACATTTAAGGACGTTCGATCCTGAGCTTTTGAGTGGTTTTTGGTCCTGTCTTTTATTTATAAAATTGTGCATCATCTTTTTGTTTTTTGTTTCGAACATACTTTATTGACAAGCAAAAGGATAAGAAATAACTTCTAACAACTTACTATTTTTTCTCCTAGAGTTCTATTAGAGCAACGTCAAATAATTAATTATGTGAAGTAATTTGAACCCAAAATTACAAATAATCCTAATTTTCCAGCATAATCTTCTTTGTTTTTAAAATCTATAATTTTAATTTTCTTCGACTCAGCAATGACGAATTCAATGTCCCTGGAAATTGTGAATTGTACTTACAAATGAGATCGTGAAATATTAAAAATGTTTAATTAAAATAGAATCAGAAACGTTTACAGAATACTTGAAAAAAAATTCATCATTTACTCCAAATCAACATCAAAACAATCTTTCAATGAAAAGAAGTATATGATGATATACATGATTTTGATCCGGTTTTCAGAAATTAACGTGAATACACTTACCTAAAGTCCCTGTGGCAGGTCCTGCAAGAAAGAGTTGATATTTTTCCGTTTCGTGGAAGACAGAGAATCCGTCGTATATTTCAGCGTTGTACCATTCTGGAGAGTGATGGAAACATAAAGGGATGATGAGTTTTCTTTTGTTAATTGATGGATGAAGTCCTGCATTAAGAAAAGCCTATTGATTTTAATTTAAAATTTAATCAGGCCTTAATTAGAAATCAAATTAGTTTCCTGTTTTAAGATATATTAAAAGTCAACAAAATGTCTATGATGGATATGGAAATAACGAACAGTATTCAATCTCAACGTCCATTCAACAAATATACAAAATAAGAGCAGAGCAAACACAGACCTCCGAAACATCAGAGGTGGGATCAGGTGCCATGGAGGAGTGAGCATCCCCTGCCGACCGGTCACACCTGCCGTGTGCTCGTTGTCATAATCAGAAAATAACGGAAAAAATCCGTGGTCAATTCAGTGTATAAATAATGGACTAACAATTGGTATGAAAAACGTCAGTCAGCATTTCATTCAATGATAAATTGTATTTGCTGACAAGGTCATTGTATCGACCATAGAATTTACGAAATGATGACTTTAAACGAGACTGTTGATATTCTTGTTTCATCAACTTGCTTGTCAATAATTTACCTCGTTTAAGAAATTGTTCATACGTAGAGCATGCTCTTGTGTATCGAATCAACTGAGATATAAATACTCCGTATGCAGGTGATGAAGGTATATTGCTGCATAAGTAAGGGAAGTTGACGATAGAAAAGTTAAAGTCATCACGTTTATCATATAGCTTGGTAGTTAGATTACCATTAGTGACTTTTTCAAGTAAAATATCCAAGTATGAAGTAGAAGTGTCGGACTCTGTGGTATCTTTTATCTCAAGCTCACCAGGATATATCGTGTCGACGTAGGAATGGAAATTATCATTATTAATTGACAATACGTCGTCGATATATCTAAATGTCGAGTTGAAGGCCACAGCAAGTGTTCTCTTCTTTTCATGCATAAGATTTTGCATAAATTCTGCTTCATATGAATATAAAAATAACTATAGTCGGAAAATAGCTTATGTTCCTTGTTGATATACCCGACTTCAAATAAATAATATCTTATCTTATCTTTATAGCGATGCTATTTTAACAACTGTTTATCTGAAAATTTTTACGTCAATTTTATTTTGCGAATTCGGGTCAAAATGTTGTTAATTAATTTTAACGTTTGAAAATTTTGCAAATGACCACTGCTTTGTTTACATTTTCGTACTGGTGATTTATTTTTAAGAAAATTATTTTTGCGAATGCAATGAACTCGCATATTTTCTAAAAATTTATCTACAGCAAAAATTTCCAGATTTACGGTATGATCCTGATTTTTTAATTGTAACGCCGAGGAATTTACTAGCACAGGGCCGTTACGTTAAATGTCCCAGGGAGTATAAATTAGGTTTTTATATGGACTTCGATAATGTTTATTTTAGCTATAAAATACTTTTCTTGAAGGATATAAAGCATAAATTATCAGTATCTCCCGACAAGAAAACTTAAAAAAGAAATCTATTAATCTAAATTTATTGTACACTTATTTTTTTTTTTTTGTTTTAAGTTTTATTTGTTGCAACTAGATTGTCAAATAGCTTCTTAATTTATTGACAGAAGGTAATAAAGTTTATAAGCAAAACCTTACTTGTCAATTCGCTTCTAGAACCATAGGCGTTGGAGCAGAGGGGGTGGGGGTGGCATTCGTCAGAATAATTTTACATGTAGAAACAACAACAAACGTGTCAATTAGTTTTTAGATTCATCAAAAGGAGTGTACGTTTATTAACAACTTACTTGTGAAATGGTTCCTAAATTTAACAGCAATCATTTGTCAGAAGATTTTCATGATCATTACTACAACAACTACTTTGTCTTGTTGCTTGCGTTTAAATTGATATGAAAGTTTTTGTTTTGTGTGAAATATTGGTGAGTAAACATAGAGACATCTCACGCTACAACATCATAAAAATATGTGTAAGTGCCAGTTTTGTGTGATTGATTGATTGAAAGTTGTATGTTGTTTTACGTCCCTCTCAAGAATTTTTCCCTCATATGGAGACGCCACCACTTGCCGGTGAAGGGCTTCAAATTTTGTCCTATGCTCCGCAATCAGGGCCTTTGAGCAGTTAGGGATCTTTTTTTTGTGCCAGCACCTACTGCGACTCGGGGCCTCGGTTTATATGGTGTGATCAGTTTTGTATGATTTTAACACCGATAATTCACAATTCATTCTAAAACATTCCTTATATTTACTTTTAACATATCTTAAAGCATCAAAAATATATCCAATATTTAAATAGCTCGCGGTCCTTTATTGGTACATTTTTACTTAAGTTTATGTAGCTTAATTGTGATGTCACGTTAGTTCACCTTTCTTCATGCATATTTCTACGCATGAGTATACACAAAAATGGTATTCAAATCAATTCCACAGTTGTCTTGCTACAAGATATTTAGTCTTTTCTCTGTTTCACAGACATGTCTTTTTCTTTACTTTTGAGGGGTTTGTCATAGCAGAACATTGACCCAGCTTCTTATATATTGGCGGACTTGTGATAGTAAAACATTGACATTGCCTATCTTTTTTTTAATTTTGGGGACATTGCCAGTCAGCATTTGACTAAATGATAAATTTTATTTTATGACAAGGTCATTGTATCGACCATAGAACTTATGAAATGACAACTTTAAACAAGACTCCTGATATTTTTGTTTCATCTACTTGCTTGTTAATAATTTACCAATATATACCCAACTGAGATATATATATATATATATATATTCAGTTAGCAGGTGATACTGTCATGTTTATCATATAGCTTCTTTGTTAGATTACCATTAATGTTTTTTTTTTTTCAAAAGAAATATTCAAGAATGAAATAGACGTCTCCTACTCTGTGCTATCTTTTATCTCAAGCTCTCCTGACTGACCATTGTTAATTAATGTCGAGTTGAAGACCATATCAAGTCTTTTCTTCCTTTTGCGCATAATATCTTGCATAAATACTGCTTCATATGAAGATTAAAATAGATCTGCTTATAACGCAATTGGTATCTTTAAGAATTTGTTGGAATACCTGGTATCCATTAACCACATATAGATACTGTCAATCATAAACTCAAGCATCTCTTTGATTTCAACATCAGAGTACTTCTGTGTGCAGTCCTAATGCGTTTTAAGAAAATAATTTTGCCAATGACCAATAACCGGGTAAGTGAACTTACGAGCTCTATTTTAATTGGAAAAGCAGCTGTCAATGATATCATAGAACTTTGATTTTTATTTATCGTGGTAATGGTTGTGTATAAAGTTGAAAAGTCATAAGTTTTAAGCTGTTGATTTTGGTATAATCTTGTGTTTTCAAAATATTCAAAAGTCCTTTTGAATTTTAAAGTATCTACATCTGATTCACGTGACTTCTTGTATATATTGTTGCACAGTATTCTTAACGTTTTTCCTTCATTACTGTTAATATCTTAGTGGGTAGTAACGCAGAAAGGAATAAAGGTATATTGCTGCAAAAGTAAGAGAAGTTATCTATAGAAAAGTTCAATTTATCTCCTTTATCATAGAGCTTGATTCTTATATTACCGTTTCCGTCATTCCCATGTAAAGTATTCATATTTGGAGCAGCTGTTTCAATTTCTGTGATATCTTTTACCTGAAGCTCACCAGGATGCATTGTATCGACATACGAATGGAAATTACCATTGTTGACAACACGTCATTGATGAATCTAAATGTCGAGTTGAAGACCACAGTTTTTTTTTTCTTTGCCTGTATACGATTTTGGACAATTTCCGCTTCATATTTCATTTGAATTCAAAAGTTGGACTTATAATAAAGCAATTTTACATCTCTTTTTACAATTTTATTGGACATTTATTTGGGGTTTCCCAGAGCACTAAATAGATTTATAATATATAATAATATTGAAGGCGGATGTTAGGGTATTGATTACTTCAGAACTCATAGTTACACTCGATTTTCTCCGTATCAGTCATAATTTAAACTTTACAATTCAGTCTGATTTCAATTATTCACGCCATTACAAAAATGTCTCTGGAGCTTATAATTTAACATCAATATTTAGTTGAAAATATAAGGAACCTGTATCTTGAACATTCGTGACAATAGTTTGGAAATGACACAATTGATTGGAAGTAAACCTTTTGTTGTGATGAAAAACAGTGTAATTAGAACAAACACTTTGAATGCCTGTGCAGGTTAATTATTTATTATAAAACTACATAATAAAGCCTTACAAGGAAGATATAAATTAACATTCTATTCCTATTTGTTCAATCCTTTTATCCGTAGGGTGTTTACCATAAACGATACCCACTGGTGTATTGGGGTACGCATAATAAATTGACATTCTTTGTGTTAAATAGGCTTACCCTCAATACTTCTTTTTATCTTTGCAGTGACAATTTTCCAATGAAAACAATTCCATTATTATTTACCCTTTTTATTTACCCTTTACATAGAATAGCAAACAATCTGGGTCGTCAACACTTTTAAACTATTTGCAGATCGAATCACGCCTTTTCGTCCTTTGATATATAATGTTACCAAGAGGAGGGAGTTTTGCTCATAAAATGACTGAACTTTTTAAAATCAAGACTGAAGAAATAATGCAGTACTATTGATTGAAATATACATAATAAAATAAGTAACTGGCGGATGTTGACATCAAACTAATTGAGTGGAGGATTCACGGGTTTAAATGTATATAGTTACTTTTTTATTTATCCGTCTCCTTGCAGTTCAAAAAGTGTCACTGGTTATAAAAAAAAATTATATTTGTGAAACATAACATGAAGGATAAGATATTAAGATAAGTAGAAGAGAAGGAAAGTACATTTTTTTGGAGTAAGAGTAAAATTTTCAATGAGATATTTATCCAGCTCCTAACTTTCTTGGAGAGGACTTATATAGGCCATGCCTGATGTCCAATCCAATTATGTAATCTTACATAATAAAATATTGATTAAATTAATTAAATTAAATCAAATTAAACTTTCAGAATCTGATGACAAACATAAGTCAGGCAACAACTTCTGTCGAATTCCGTTCACGATATCAAAAAAAGGAAAAGATTTTATCCATCTGAAGCAAACAAAAGTCAATCATATTAAGTTCCATGGTCACTTTCAAATATGATTGCGCCCATGTGAAAAGGGTCCTTATGGCAATTTTTATGCATTTTGAGTTTTTCACGGATTCTGATAGAATAAGGTTAGAAGTTGTCAAATATGAATTTTTATGGTCCTACGTCAACTCTAAGTAGGTTTTTTCTTCATTTTTATCAAATATACTTTAACAGATTAATAATGACGTCATGTTTTTCAACAACGTCATACGTTTTCAGAGTGAACGTTAAATGATTTTCATCTGTAATTTTACTACTTTGATTAATAGTTGTAAAATATTTAATATTTTTCTATGCACATTATTTTTATTTCATTGTCTCTTTTAATTATTAATAGTTATTTAATAGTTAATTATATATTATGGATTCATCAGTGGAGTATAGTATTATAAGTGAGTGTTTGTTTTACATTTCACTTTTCTATGACACCAGGGAGAGACCTGAACAGTGGGCAACATCCATTCATTGTTTTTTGAACAATTATTTTCTCAAACAAAGTATTTACTGGTAATCCATGCAAGAGTAATTTGATAAGCCTGTAGAATTCATTTGAAAATTGATTTAATTTAAACATTGCTCTCGATAGGTCAAGATTTCAGCACAAACGATATATCTTAAGTTACCATATATGTGAAAAAAAAAATTAATTATATCTGGAACAACATTACGCTACCCAAATGCTACTGCGAAACTGTGAAGTAAAAATTTATTTTTTTTTTATTTATTTATTTATTTATTTATTTGATTGTTCTTTCTTTCTAAATTTTATATATAGACAGAAAAATTGTGAAGTGTGGTACATGTAACATGTACATTTGTAATTACGACACACAATAGACAGTAAATAAAAAGGAAAAACGGTTGATTAACTGCATCTATAAGGTTATCTGTCTGCATTGGGTCAATAATGATACTGCTTTTTTGAAAATATAAAGGATACACAAAATATTTTTCAGTGTAGTAGTAAAATATTTTAATATTTACCAATCAAAAGGTGGAAATTTTAAAAACAAATGAATGAGTTGTAATCCGCTATCATTTACACAATAGATAAACCCAGGATTAACATTTGTAGGATAATGTGTATGTTGGTGAGGGGGGGGGGTAAAAATCTAAATTGCAGAAACTTACAATTCTTGTGAACACGAGTTAAAATAAATAAAAAATATTTTTTTTTACTTCAAAAGTTTTAGGTGCACCTAGTACCATTTACCCTACAACTTGCAGATTCACTTTTTTTAAAATTTAGATTCGAAATAATTCTGCCTATTAGTCTTCATTTTGTATTTGTACCTTTAATTCTGAGCATTGCCATTTTCAAAATCGCACAGCGATCATAAAAATTATGAGCCTGGAACTTGCTATGAATTCAGTATTGTTAATCATGTATATTATGATACCCTAGAATTAGAAAATCTGGTTTTATTTTATGAAATGGATGGGTTTAGAAGCACACCCATAGAATTAAATTAAAGTTGCCATTTACGGTTTATATGAATAGCTTTTGTTGTGGTAGGGGTGGGTTAAAGATTAATGACATGTAATTGTTTATGCCTAAATATACAGTCAGTTGAATATGACTGTTTTGTATAACATATTTCCTGACAATTGTCTGTGAACTGGCTGAGCTTTGAAATGTAAGATTTTTGTAGGGATGTAAACATCTTAGAAAATCATCATATTATTAATAACTTAATTTAAAAAAAAATCCCCTTCATTCTAATGTTGTTTTCTAATTTATTCTATAAAGTGAGTTTTAAAGAGTATGAATTCCATTCTGGTCCCGTGCCCAGGGACGTCGCAACCGAGGGGGGGCGGGGGGGGGGGGGGCAGGGGGCCTGGCCTTTCATTTTTTCCCCAGCCTTACTTATACTATAGGAATTGATAATTGAAAGTCTGGTTGGTCCCCCACCATTAGTGATGTACAGAAAAGTAGTATAAAAATTGGTACTGAAAGTAGTTGATATTAAAACAATTTGGCCTCTACCCCCTCTACTATTAGTGATGTACGGAAAACGTAGTATAAAAATTGGTACTGAAAGTAGTTGCCATTTAAAAAAGATGGGTCTACCCCCACCCCCACAAAATAGGTTTTTCGACTTTGTGCAACATTATCCTTTTTTTTTGGCTTGTCAACTTTTTCAGGGAAGTAAAAAAAAATTCTCTGGCTGCCCCCCCCCCCCCTCTTTTTCAAAAACGATGCTACGTGCCTGGTGCCAGGAGCTTGGATATGCTAAGCCTTGTGAAACCTACATGTTACGGAAATATATAAGGGCACCCCCACCCCCATCCCCTGCACTGCGGCCAAAATAAAACGAAATGCAAGCATATTGTTGAGGTTTTATGTCATGTATTTTCAGCATTGAATTTTATTTTCTGTTAGCATTTACATGTAGAAATAAAACCCGACCCTGAACTTATAAGGATTCTTTTATCAACCAAAACAAATAAAATCATATTTGAGCATATTTAATAATATTTATCCAAAATTTAATGGCACGTTAAACAAAATATTATTCCACACTGATAACAGCAATGGGATTATCAGTTCAGTGATGATTGAGTTTTTAGCATGATAATTGATCTGTTAAGAGACATTCAATGCTTGTTTTGGCTTCATTTTCAATTTTTCCTATTTTGGCTATTCAGTGTATTTTTTTTAATAGAATCGTTTGAAGTACGAACTAATATTTTTCGTACGACTTAATTTGACGTTTAAGATTGGCGCCATACTTTGTTGATTTTTGTCTTTCTGTCGGAACCCTGGCTATCTACAGTGTAAGTTGATAATACATTTTATTTTATGTTAAATTTCTTGGTCTTTATCTATTTTACTTGTGTGTTAAATGCTATAGATGCTAACTTTTGCATTTTCTTAATTTTTGTAAATCTATGAATTCCATGTGCTCAAGGTATGGTGCGCCATTATGTACATCAGTTTTTTGAATCGTGTATTGTCACCTATATTTTTGAGTGAACACGTATTATTATCTTTTTGAAGCAATACGCTTAACTATTCTTACAATTTAAGAAATTTTATTATTGTGTAAATTATTAATCTGCTTGCTTTACTATTAAGAACACCTGTTTGTGAAAATTTTTCTACGGAAAGCCATAGCTGTCATAAATTTTTCTTATTTTGTTATATTACAGCTTTTTACCATATTCTCATATGGTTATCTTTCTGCTGAGTGTTGAATAAAGTCAGTATTGCGGCAGAATAGTAAAAAGACTTCAGAATGAGCACACAGGGGGAGAAAACAGGAACTGAATCAACCTTGGAACATGGTGATGGAACACTACCAGAGACCAATGCCTCATTGTCCAACAAGGATGACCACAACATTACACAGGCAGACCCTGTAAAGAACAAAGTGGACCTTAAGGGCAATGGAAGTATTCACAGTGTTCATTCCCAGTTGTCAGAAGTAAAGGACCATGATGGCAATGGAAGTACTGACAGTATTCCTTCTCAGTCAAGTGGTAATTTTACTCTCTTCACTGAAGATCTCGCAAGGAAAAGAGCAGAGGCAAAGGCAGCCAAGGCGAAAATTCAGTATGCGATAAAGGAATTAGAACTACGAAAGAAGCAAGCAGAGATAGAAGTAGAGCTCGAGGTGCTGAACCTGCAGAGAGAGGCAGAAGAGGCAGAGGCGGAATGTCAGATGCTGGAATCTACTATGGGATGTATGTCACCAATATCAGCTGTGGTCAAGGAAACCAAACCTCCACTGACCCAAGGAACAACGAGTCATGTTGATATACAGGCTTCTCCTGTCATACATATGAACCCGTATGCACAACCATATATTCCACATCAACAGACCTCACCTCAAGTGGCTGGCGTAACTCGATTTCTACTTAGGAAGGACTTACTCTTTTCTAGACTTTCTAGCTTTAATGACAAACCAGAATCATACTGTGCATGGAAATCAAGTTTCCTTTCTGTTGTGAACGAATTACAAATTATGGCGTCCGAACAAATGGATCTCCTGATCAAATATCTAGGACCAGAATCAAGAAAACATGCATTAAGCATCAAGACATCAAATATCTTTGATTTGTCTAAGGGATTACAAAGGCTCTGGGATCGCCTTGACGAACGCTATGGGGCTCCAGAACTTGTAGAAGCTTCCATTAGGGCCAAACTCTCCAACTTTCCGAAACTAGGAAACAAGGACGACGAGAAACTTTACGAGTTATCTGACATCCTCAGGGAGTTACAGTTTCTAAAGGAGGATCCCAAATATTCATGCATGTTATCTTATCTGGACTCTTCAGTGGGAATAAGGACAATAATTACCAAATTGCCGTATTCCATACAGGAAAAGTGGACCAACCGTGCGGTAAAATATAAAAATACACATGGAGCCATTTTTCCTCCCTTTAACATATTTGTTGACTTTATCAAGGAGATGAGCAGAATCAGAAATGATCCCAGTTTTAAGTATCACAGTGACAGTAACCCACAACCATTGACCGCATTCAAGGGAAAAGTGAGCACCAAAAAGACAACTGTGACCCAACAGAATGAAACAGCTAATTCCCAAGATCATAAGGATGATGGATGTGTGATTCATAAGGGACCTGGGGTGAAACACAGTGTTGCTAACTGTAGAGTGTTCAAGTCAAAATCTCTGGAAGAACGCAGGAGACTAATGCGAGAGCATGGACTGTGTTTTCGTTGTTGTTCTGGAACTCACAGAAAAGTTGACTGCAAGGCAAACATTAAGTGCAAAGACTGCGGAAGTGAATCTCACATCACAGCATTGCATGTGGACAGCGCTTCAGCTTCCAGTGGCAGTGTTGAGAAACAGAAACGTGCACCAGTCCATGGCGGGGAGGAACCCCCTAAACAACCCCTTATTCCCAGTGAACATGTGACAACAGTGAACAGTAGCTGTACAGAAATTAGTGGGGAATTCAAAGGAAAATCCTGTGCCAGGATAGTTCCTGCAACAGTGACCTATTATAGAAAAGCTGTTTCCTTATATGCTATGTTAGATGATCAAAGTAACAAGACTTTAGCAAAGAAAGAACTGTTTGACTTGTTGGGCATAAATTCACAGACAATACAGTATCTGATGACATCTTGTTCTGGACAGGTGATGATATCAGGCAGAACAGCATCAGGATTGTTCATTGAGTCAGCAGACCGTCACACAAGACTTCAACTTCCATGTGTCCTAGAATGTGATGAAATACCAAACAACTATCTAGAGATTCCCACCCCAGAAGTGGCAGTTCATTATTCACATATGCGAGATATTGCGAGTTCCTTTTCACCAGTCGACACTTCAAAGAAAATCATGTTACTGATAGGAAGAGATCTTCCTCAAGCTCACCATGTGATAGAACAACGAATAGGACAGGAAGAGGAAACTTTCGCTCAAAGGTCACCATTAGGCTGGACGATTATCGGTGATACATGTTTATCTGGAAAACACATTCCGAAAGTCGCCACAGTGTACAAGACCTTTATTATTGAGAATGGTCGCAGAACTATTCTTGAACCTTGTGACCAGTCTTGGCATTCAGTGGAACTTGACTACAGATTCGTTCAAATTCAGCATTACAACAGAAGATAAACCACTGTCACGTAGAGGCGTACTTTCAATAGTGAACAGCATCTTTGATCCGTTAGGATTCCTCTCTCATGTGACTATCAATGGTAAACTTATCCTGCGAGAAGAAGTCACAGAAACTGTAGATTGGGATGAACTGCTACCAGACTACCTCATGTCACGATGGATAGAGCGGAGCTCATCACTCAAGGCTCTAGAAGATCTATGTATTCCCCGTGTGACTGTACCATACCTCAGTAAGGCTGTGAGAAAGGAACTTTGGACGTTTTGTGATGCATCAGAGAAAGCAGTAGCTGCTGTTTCTTATGTGAATGTACTCTACCCAGATGGTTCCTCTAAAACTGGATTTGTGCTCGGGAAGTCGAAGGTTGCACCAGTGTCTGGTCACACCATTCCACGCTTGGAACTTTGTGCAGCCGTGCTTGCCGTGGAAATTTCACAAACTGTCACAGAACATTTTGATGTAGTGTTTGATTCAGTGAAGTACTTTAGTGATAGTCGTGTTGTACTTGGCTATATAAACAATGACAAGCGACGATTCTTTATCTATGTATCTAACAGAGTGGAAAGAATACGGAGTTTCAGCAACCCAGATCAATGGCACTATATCCCGACTCATCTCAACCCTGCTGATGAAGGCACCAGAGGAGTGTCACAAGGAGACGTAGCTACAAGTACTTGGTTAAATGGACCAGTAGATGTTCATTTGAGTGATCAGAATGACCAAACCATAACCTTTCCACTAGTTGAACCTCAAGTAGACAAGGAAATCCGACCCACTTGTCTAAAGACAGAGTGCAGACCATTGTTGGGCACTTCAAGATTTGAGCGATTTTCTGACTGGGATCGTTTGGTGGAGAGTCTAGCATTATTAAAACGCTTTATAGTGTACAGGAAGGAAGACAAATCACTGATTTTGCCAAAATCACTGAGCTACTATCAACGGGCTGAGCACTTCTTGATCAAGACAGTGCAACAGGAAGTCTACCCTGAAGAAATTGACTGCTTGCGCTCAAGTCAACCATTACCGAAGAACAGCAGCATACTTACCTTAGACCCATTCATCGATGATGAAGGAATCATCCGAGTAGGTGGACGTTTGAAGCACCTGAAAACAGATGCTATCTGCAAAAATCCCATACTACTGTCAGGGAAGCACTACTTAGCAACCTTGTTGATTCGCAAATGCCATCAACTAGTTATGCATCAAGGTCGACATTTTACAGAAGGGAAAGTTAGATCAATGGGATACTGGATAACAGGCTGCAAGCGTCTCGTTTCTTCACTTATTCACAAGTGTGTAACTTGCAGAAAACAACGTAGGCAGTGCAGCACCCAGAAAATGTCTGACCTACCAGAAGATCGCATTGAACCAGGACAGCCACCGTTTACGTCAGTCGGTGTAGATATCTTCGGGCCATGGGAAGTGTTGACTCGTCGAACCAGAGGAGGTTCCGCAAACAGCAAAAGATGGGCAGCATTATTTACTTGTATGGTGACATGTGCCGTACACATTGAGGTCCTGGAGGAGATGTCTTCCTCATCCTTTATCAATGCCTTGCGTAGATTCACCGCCATACGAGGATGTGTGAAGGAGTATCGTTCGGACAGGGGAACCAACTTTATTGGTGCTGTTGATCCACTACGTATAAATGCTATCAACATAGAGGATCCACCAATCAAAGACTTGCTGTACTCAGGAGGATCTGTCTGGATCTTTAATCCCCCCCCCATGCGTCACACATGGGTGGCGTATGGGAGCGAATGATTGGGGTAACACGCCGTATCCTAGACAATATGCTAAAGGAACATGGCACTCACGGACTCACCCATGAAGTTTTATCTACCTTTCTTGCCGAAACGAGTGCAATTATAAATTCGCGCCCTCTGACCTACATTCCTATAGATTCAGACTCGCCTTTCATTCTCACTCCCAACATCTTGCTTACTCAAAAGACAGACACTATGAATGATGAAGTTTGCAACACAGATGCTAAGGATCTACTAAGAGTGCAGTGGAAAAGAGTTCAACACCTTTCCAAGATGTTTTGGGACAGATGGAAAAAAGAATATCTGCACACCTTACAGATTCGGAAGAAGTGACATCAAGATCAAAGAAACGTTAGTGTGGGTGATGTCGTACTGCTTAAGGACGTAGAAACTCATAGAAACATGTGGCCCCTGGGGCTTGTGATCAAGGTGTTTCCCGGTAAGGACAAGTTAATTCGCACGGTGGAAGTTCGTGTCAGCAAGGACGGAAAGACTCTTACATACATCAGACCGGTGACAGACTTTGTAGTTTTGTTAGAGGAATGAATTCTTGATAGTGAAAACTTTGTGATATCAAGACAGATATCAGACGGGGAGTGTTTTGGCTTCATTTTCAATTTTTCCTATTTTGACTATTCAGTGTATTTTTTTTAATAGAATCGTTTGAAGTACGAACTAATATTTTTCGTACGACTTAATTTGACGTTTAAGATTGGCGCCATACTTTGTTGATTTTTGTCTTTCTGTCGGAACCCTGACTATCTACAGTGTAAGTTGATAATACATTTTATTTTATGTTAAATCTCTTGGTCTTTATCTATTTTACTTGTGTGTTAAATGCTATAGATGCTAACTTTTGCATTTTCTTAATTTTTGTAAATCTATGAATTCCATGTGCTCAGGGTATGGTGCACCATTATGTACATCAGTTTTTTGAATCGTGTATTGTCACCTATATTTTTGAGTGAACACGTATTATTATCTTTTTGAAGCAATACGCTTAACTATTCTTACAATTTAAGAAATTTTATTATTGTGTAAATTATAAATCTGCTTGCTTTACTATTAAGAACACCTGTTTGTGAAAATTTTTCTACGGAAAGCCATAGCTGTCATTAATTTTTCTTATTTTGTTATATTACAGCTTTTTACCATATTCTCATATGGTTATCTTTCTGCTGAGTGTTGAATAAAGTCAGTATTGCGGCAGAATAATGCTGATCCAGCTTTTATGAAAGACAATGTTCGTCATGGCTTAAGGAATTAATTTGCAGATAATGCTTAAAACATTTGAATTCCGTGTGAAAAAAAAAAAAACACTTAAGTACCAAAGAGTTACATGTATATTAAATTTGGAGATCTTGAAAATAGATAGCTATACATGTATATATAGCTTAGAGAACAAAAATGATATTTTCTTTCATTTATTATTTCATTTGTTTTTAAAACTTATCTTTTTTATTAGAGTTTCACATTTCTCAATATTAGATAAATAGATTCAATATAAATATTTTTATCTACCCTCCATCCTCTCTCTCTCTCTCTCTCTCTCTCTCTCTCTCTCTCTCTCATCAGATTTACTTGACCAGCTCTATTTAAGTAAGAACATTAAGAACATTTTTTTTTTCATTTGGATGTTTTTGCTTGTTTTAATTTCTCTAAATTGAAGTGTCTTTGTGCAACACGAATATAAGACAAAACAACAATTTTAAAGTTTAATTTATTTAATCATGATTATAAGGTAGACGCTTTACATTTTTATTTTTTTTAAAAAATGAAATTCGTCATGAAATTATTTCAGGCAAAAAAAAGCTATAGATAAGAGATCTGAAAAAAGAAATTAAAGTCGGTTCAATTTTGCAGTTTTCCTTCTTTTCTTTTGTTTTTTTTCTTTGTTTTTCCTTTTTCTACATTAATCTTATTCCCAAAGTACAACAAATTTTTTTTTATTTAAAAATTCATAATTAAGCTGACGATTAAAAGTGTTTTTATTTGGTCATAAAATATCTCTTTTATAATCCGGGAGTAAATTCATGCGAACATGCAGCTGAAATGTGAAAAAAGTACGCAAAATGAATGTCCCTGTCTGGTACCCCTGTAACATCGATTGTTGACATCAGAGTTATCTCTCCTATTTTTATTTATAGAAAATACAAATAATCTTGACTATCGTTCTTACACATTCTTGCTAGATTTGTAGAAAACTTTGAAGATGTATGTTTAGTTTCAACATTTGTACAAATAATTCAACAACAGTTTAAACAGTATGCACTGATGAATCAATGTTTACGTGTGATCGACGCGATCGCGATGTATATTTGAGAATGGTGGAGCGGATCTTAAAGAAGTAGGAAGACAATTTTCCTTTGCAATTTCTTTTACGATATACCCTGTCTAAGATGTATTCTAAAAAGTATAAATAAGTAAATAAAATGTATCTAGAGTATAAAGGTTCATTATTCTATCAGAAAACACCTTGTCTACAGCTTCTATACATTTACGCATGTAGGAAAACTTGGTATTATTAGAGACGTATTTAATAATGTTTGTTAAGAAACCAGTTCTAAATGTTTTTATTTACATCTTTTAAAAATCAATGGATTTGGAGATTCAGATATTGATTAAATTAATATGTAAATGAAAATAAATTCCACGTGTTGGAAACAGCGATAAAAACTCTGGATGCGTCAAACGTCAAAACACGTGGTTGAAAAAAATCGAAGTTCACCGTCATTCTGCAACGTCACATCTTTATGACGTTATATCTCTGTTTTAGCATAAATGCCATAAGGACCCTTTTGTCATGGGCGCAATCATATATGTTCCAGTTCATTATCAGAACTACAAGATTTGTGTGTTATAGTGTAAAGCACAACGTATACAACTACACATGTACATGCTTTATAAAAAATAGGACTAATATCAATATAGACAAAACTAAAAAAGCATGAAATTTTGCTCCAAATTGCCAGGAAAAATGCATTTTAATATATATTTTTACAAAGATTTGTAAAACGATGCAAGTAATGGGTTGGGAACTAGCATATTCTTGGCTGGTAAAGCGTAAACTATGTAGATTGGATTTAAAAAAAAATAAATTTTGGATTATTAATTCTGCTAAATTTATGCATGAACTTAAAATAAAAAAAGAATCATAGATATATATTTAAGGAATAACTGTCTTATTTTTCGAATTCATGAAGTGATCAATGGATTGGCTTGTGTGATAATTTGCATAAAACGCCGCATAAAATTATCACACAAGCCAATCCATTGATCATCTTCATGAATTTGAAAAATCTGACAGTTATTCCTTATATTTACATGCTTTGATTCCGCCAATCCACGGTCTCCAAGCCTGCTTCTCTCTAGGTGTTGTACCACCCTGCACGTGGTTTTTTGTAACCGCGCCAAAACATTCATGAGGAAATCAATTACATTTACAATTGTTAATTTTATCTCGGACAAAGACATTGGAAATGTAAATATATATATATCTAAATTCACAAATGTCTTAATGAAGAAATAAAAAAAAAGACCTTTTTTATTTTAACTCTTATAATTATTTATTTTTACATATTTTATAGTGATATTGATCCCTTTAGTGAATCGATACAAATGTTCTTTAGTATTTGTGTTAAGTTATTTTTGTGACGAAAGCATTTTAAATATGTGCCTTTCAAACTGCATTATTTCCAAGAAAAATGTGATTTAGAAAAACATAGTTCTACCAAAAATAGCAGATATCAGAGGTGAATCATTACTTCCCTTACTTATGCAGCAATATACCTTCATCACCTGCATACGGAGTATTTATATCTCAGTTGTTTCGATACGCAAGAGCATGCTCTACGTATGAACAATTTCTTAAACGAGGTAAATTATTGACAAGCAAGTTGATGAAACAAGAATATCAACAGTCTCGTTTAAAGTCATCATTTCGTAAATTCTATGGTCGATACAATGACCTTGTCAGCAAATACAATTTATCATTGAATGAAATGCTGACTGACGTTTTTCATACCACTTGTTAGTCCATTATTTATACACTGAATTGACCACGGATTTTTTTCCGTTATTTCCTGATTATGACAACGAGCACACGGCGGGTGTGACCGGTCCGCAGGGGATGCTCACTCCTCCATGGCACCTGATCCCACCTCTGATGTTTCGGAGGTCCGTGTTTGCTCTGCTCTTATTTTGTATATTTGTTCAATGGACGTTGAGATTGAATACTGTTCGTTATTTCCATATCCTTCTTGGCATAATAACAGACCCTTGAATGATTGAAATCCACTATATTTTTCCCTCAACCATATGCATACACATAAACTTCAAGATTCATGGTCATGGATCTAAGTAAATATTATCAAATGAACATTTGTTTTGCTATTATATATTTATTTCACAAAAATACATAATTTGAAATTGAAATTAAAGCTGTTCATGTAGATTGACAAACAAATTCATCTCAATTTTTAAAAGAAATAATAAGTACCAAATTAGATTTTGCTAACATTGACAGAAAACTTAAAAATATAAAATATAATTTGTGTTGTTATGGACTTTGACAATGACATTTTGAATGTTATACTATTTTTTCTATTATATTTAAATGGACGTTTTATTTATTTTCAGAAATAGTCTATCCAATTTAAGGTAAGGTTATATACCTTTGTGACTGATTTGCTATTTGAATAGATATCAAGAGTAAATACATGCAAATATTTCAGGAATTAAAATCCATTCAATTTCAGTCTTCATTTAAGCACAGTACAAAGGGATATAATTCATAAATCATCTACGGTCTAAATCAATCAATAATTCTTTTCTCTATAATTCATGTAATTGAATAGACAAATATCAATTGAAATTTGCGATTTGTAGATAACTACAAATTAATTTCTATGTTTTAATAAATAAATAAATCATTATCAAACACATTTGATATATGTTTTATTAATGAAATTTGTTTTTCCTCAACCTAATTCTTATAAATACGAATAAACTGCATGTGACATATGAAACTATTGATACAATTCGGTTAATACTAAAACAGTCGCTGTAAGCATTTAATATATGTGACACCCGGGTTTTTTAAGACAATAGCGAATGAAACTACCATATCTTTTTTTCAATGTTTTTTTTTTTTAAATTCGTGCATTTAAAATACTTATTTAAAATCAAATAAAAATTTCCGAGGAGGAAGACGCTTGATTAATAATTGATTTTTAAACATAATTTATATTTTATTTGGTAGTTGTTTTCATTAAATGCTTCCCCATCGTTTGTATTCTGATAAACAATAAATATGTTTTCTTGAAGAAAATTAAATAAATGTAAAAATTGAATTATGTATTACATGTATACGATGAAAGGCTTCTAGTGAAGAGATAAAATTAATTTAGTGATTTGAAAAATTAAAAATGAATTGATTGAATAACGTGTATAAAACCATATGGTTTCGGTTTGTCGATGTGTTTTAGATCATGATCAGCAAATCACAACTCCTTGGGTCTTCCTGTCTAACAGAATAATAACCTCGAATGTATTACGTATACATCATGACATCTCCATGCTCTTCACCCCCTTTACCCAAACTTTGAAACAAATGAGAAAAGATATTTTGTTTGTGGACTTTGAGTTTAATTTCATTGAAGTAAAGCTAATAATACCTAAAATACGTATTATGGAAAGGACTTTCAACCCCGTCTATCTTTCATAAATAGAAACTCCATGTTGTTTGAATATCATTAACCAGTGATATTTTAAAATACGTCAATTTTGTTTTTCTGACCTGTGACACGATGGTGCGAGATAATGATAATTTCAAACATCTTTAATGTCCAATGACAGAAAAGTTGTTTAATTCCTGTCAGGGTTATGAACTTCTAATCACTAAAAGTTGTTTGTCTTGACACAGAGCCAAGGTTATTCTGTTAAGAAGAAGGTCACTGACAGAAGAAATATTTTATTTACTACGCTATGAATTAGTAAATGAAAATCATTGGAGGCTCTTACTTGAAACATAGATTACTTATGATTTGGGGTTTTGTCATGACCCTGATCAAATGTATTTCTGACAAAAAAAAATGTTTAAGTATAACTTTATAATTAAAATTTATTGGAGGCTCATGCTGGGAAGAAAGGTTGTTGACATTAGAAAGTGCAGTGACCTTGACCCAAGGTCTGTACTTCCTGTCCATAGCTTCAACGGAAGACCTACTTGTTGCTTTGCAACGAGCTCGGCGCAGGTTTTTACTATTTTTTCTGTCTATCGCTGCATTTGTAAACAAAAATTTTTTTTTTATTTTATTTCAAATACATACTTCTAAATTTCGGTGCTTACAATAACCTGGACCTTCGAGAAGATAACAATTAACAAAATGCCAAATTATATCAGAAATTTAAACTAGAATAGAAGTAAAACACAGATATGTTTTTGTCAACCGATCCAAGCAGAACTATTTACTTCGATTGATATACAGGAAAAAGATAATTGAAATTTTAAATGAAAAAAGGTCATTTATTGACAAAATGACGAAACTACTAATACCATAATATACTTTTTGTAAGAAAAGTTAATAACACTCTATGAGCAAAATCATCTTAGTGTACTATGTAAAATGATTATCAAAATAAAATCTATATTTCATAGAAGTAAGCTTTTTTAATCACACATAAAAATTGTATAATTGTACTATTAAACTATGCATCGTTGTATTATTGAGGACGTAATTCTTTTGCATTATTATATCAATTTCTTTCCTCCTGTATAATCTGCATCTGTAGACAAAAACAGAGAAAAAGATCAACTAGAAAAGAAATATCAACAATAAAGTTCATATTTATTATGCCGAAACCTGTTGTTTTAAAATATAAAACGATCAGGAAATGCATAATGAATGTGTTTGATTACAAAATAACAGAATGGTTTACCTAGTGAAGTTTAATTAACATCATGGTCTCCCTTACTGAGGATCCGTCCTCTACTATAGGTTTCCATGGAGCGGCCCACATTGCCGGGGGCCAGGGACCGTTAAGGTAGGCGAG
This sequence comes from Saccostrea cuccullata, assembly GCF_032062105.1. Lineage (NCBI taxonomy): Eukaryota > Metazoa > Mollusca > Bivalvia > Ostreida > Ostreidae > Saccostrea > Saccostrea cuccullata. The sequence goes on along the minus strand of NW_026919181.1, from coordinate 28,543 downwards.
GTGGCAGTAGTTAAACCACCAGCCTCCTTCATTAGCTGCGGCACAGTTCGGACCCATAGCTCCGTCATTATCCCTGTCTGGAGTGGAGAAGAACATTCCAGACAGATCTCTCGTAGACTTCCCAGTGTCTAACATAGCGTCTCCTGTAGAAGTAAAGGTAACACCTGGATTATATCAATCAACCTAATGTCATCTCTCTCTTCTTTTCGTTATGATTTTTTTAAAAATTGACTATAAAGGAATACGAACGACCAATGCAAAAATATCTTGTCTGATATGTTATATCCCTATTTTTTGCTGCACGATATATCTACATATCTTTTATCTATGCTTTGATGTCTATTTGGTATAACTACACCACATTGGACTTTTAATAAATAAATAAAAAGGAATCTCGAAAAAAAATGATAAGAAAATTAGATCGTTATTTTTAAAAAAAATATAGATAAATTGCCGATAATTAATTTAAAAAAGAATGAAACCAAAAGAACTAAATGCGGTATATTATATATATTTGCCCCCACAAAAGTCAAATTTTGAAAACTTCCTGAAATGTTCTGAATTAAATAAATTGTATGAGAAATATAAATTAACAGAAAATATTATAGTCTATTCAAAATTTCTGTTTTTATAACGTCACAAACTAGTCCGATTTTATATCCTTTTTCAGAAAGAGGACAAAATGGACATTATTTCAACATTTTTAGTATTCAAATTTATAGATCGCAAGTATGTTCAGGAAGAATATTGAAATATTTCATTGATATTATCATTCTACACATTATATCAAAATATCGATCCTGAACACACATGCACTCGATGTTTTTACTCAAAATATCGACGAAATATGTACATTTTTCTGTAAAATTCATAAAAACTGAATTTTACATAATGTTTGTGACGACATTACGTACATATGGCGTTATTACTTATAAAAATATCCAGTGCTTTGAAGTCAACATATACTCCCATGTCTAAGAACTAAATATATCTCCATTAAATTTTGATTTGGGGGGTACATATTGGTTATTACCGAAAAAGTCCTTTAACAAATCATTATTTTTATTAACTATGTAAAATGTTGCATGAACTTTAAATACAAAAAACCCCAACTTTTCTTTTAAACGCTAATACTCTCTCTCTCTCTCTCTCTCTCTCTCTCTCTCTCTCTCATATCATTTATCAATTACTAACCTAATGTCCCGGTAGCTGGCCCGCCAAGGAAAAGTTTGTATTTGCCTGATTCATCACTAATAGCAAACTGTTGATAGAGTTCATACAGAGTTGTGCCATTTCTTAATGTGATGGAGACGTATAGAGATGAGTTTCTTCCCTTTGTCAACTGCTGAATAACGTCGTTTCCTACAATACATGTACGTAATGTGTATTGTTAGAAATGAATTAAGGGGATGAAGGACCTTTAGCTGAAAAAATACCTGTCATTTAATTTTTTTCATATTTTGTATATATCTTATTTAGTATGTCCTACATACAATAAAGCAGACATATCAATAGGTTTCTAGACTTATTTCTGAGATATTGAGTGACAAATACCATACCCCACAGTGTCTGAGTGGAGTTTTTATTCTCCGTGTTTCTGGGTCCATTACTCGGTCGATAATTGAAATTTTTCACCATAGATAAAAAATATACCTGCGGAAATGTGTCTTTTAAAATATTTTAGAGTATGAATAGGGTTAAAAATTCGAAAAAGCAAGATTCTTTTGTAACACTACATCTGGAGACGGAAATTTACGACTTTTTTAGGACAACTTAAACCATGAAAAAATTAATTTGCAAAAAATCCTATCATTCAATATTTGAAAATTTACGTCGAAGTTCAAGGTCGTCATTGTATTGATTAACTGTAAAAATATTGATTGGTGAAGCTGAGCTCAATATTGCACGGGGCAAAGTTAAACGAGTCATGATCATGAGAAAAACGTGTCATGTTTACATTTCTCGAGTACGGGAAAACCCAACTATGACGTCACACATTCCTGATATAAGCGAAATATAAGACAAAACAACAGAACTTTTCCGTCAACAACCATGTAAAAATATTTTTTGCGTTCTGAAATTTACAAAATACCCTACCATGTACATATAATGGCCCGTTTTTATGATTTTATACTACCCGTTTTTACCGTGTATGATCTTACTGAACTAAGAGATCCACTATGACGTCAACGATACGCTGGACGCGCAGTGTAGAAGAAACAGAAGAGCGGATTAATCTATTCCGTAATTTGATAATATTTGCAAGAAATTTTAAATGTTTTCAGATATTTTTATACTAGATGGTGAACGCAAACAAACAGTCAAAAAAATTATACAAGTACTGTGGTTTCAATCTCGTTTTGTACATATTTTATCAGAGATTATGACGTAAATCAACTGAGTCACGTGACCATACATCCTTCATCCCCTTAAATTTTTGGAGTATAACATACGTCTAGAATGAGAATAAATTAGGATTTCAAGAATGTCAGACTTTAATTAAAATTTGTAGTTTCCCCATACCTTAAACCAATGTTATTTTTAACTCTACGATTTAAAAAAAAAATAACATCAGATTTGTGTTATTTTTACTACACTCGTAGTGATAGTGTTATCAAACTGTATTTGAAAAATCATATATTCATGGTACATACCCTGAATTCATCATGCTATTGTAGAGTGAGAGATTAACACAAGTACTTTCCAATCCAGTAGGAGTGGTTAGGACTCCCGAACCCAGTCTTGTACTCCGCCCACGTTCTGTTAAATCTCACAGATCCGCCCACACGTCTCTGAATTGCCTTTGGGTTGAAAAAAGAAATAAATGCTTCATTTACGGTATTGTTTATTTCTTAATATATATGTATTTTATCTACTGATTAGCCCGCATGTTACATGTACAAATGGAATTTTAAATAAAATTAAAATAGACAAAGGTAATAAAAAGAAAGATATCGAAAGAAATCTTACTGTCCACCCACCGCCCTCGGTTTCCATGTCACAATACACGCTGACTTGGGTCTGGTTTTCAAACGGATGAATTTCATAGACACCAGACTGTGTTTGTCCCTTTATAAAGTGGTCCTTACAATCCTTATTGAGTTTGACATCTGTATGACAAAAGACGTCATAAACATTATGATTTAAAAAAGAAGAAAACGTGGAACAATAAGAAGAGAGGAACAGAAAGAGAATGCACCTTCGTAAATTTCGGCGATTTTTTTAGTAAACCTCTTTTCAAGTTCCTGAATCTTTTCCTGGCAATTACTGTTTACTCTTTTCTGCTCCTCAGTCAGAGAATCAACCTTTCTTTGTAACATTTCTATGTTTTTCTTCACAGAATTGACGTCATCCAGAGCTGCCATGACGTCGTTGACAACGGATACCCGTATTCGTGTCTCTTGATTGACGAGCTGACGGAGGATATCGATCTCCTTTACGCCATTTCTTTCGTTTATCAGAGCAGTGGAGTTCTGATCGTTAGTACCGGTTAACAAGGAAGCCGTCCTGATTTTTGATACAGACATGAAAATCAGTACAAGAACTAAAAACATCGTCATCCTTTCAATTTTGTTGTGAGATTACCAGAGGAAAAGAATTTTGTGCAGCAGTTAGATATTGCACATTGTATATATAGAGACATTTGGGGATTTCCTCATTCAAATGATGTCATAAGGTGTATAAAGAGATGCCTAGATAATGCCCAAAAATGTAGTTAGTAAACATCAGAATACTTGACAGGGCTACCCTTGACAGTACTTGATGTGTGCAGTATAACAGGAATGACGCATACTGTGATAAAGAGATGTCTAGATAATGCGCAAAAATTTAGTGTGTAAACATCAGAATACTTGGGAGTTCCTATTGTTTGAAGTATAACGGGAAACACGTTTATTGCGACGAAAGATAATTATCTCACAAAGATACTTCTTATTATATCATTATGTCATTAACTTGTTTACTTAAGGTAAAAGTATAAACAATAACAAAGTCAGAAGTACTTAAGCAATAGAAACTATTTACTTTTTCCTGAAGATAAAGGAAACAAAGCACTATTTACGACCACATGCTAAGTATTTACGTCACACCTAATTATAATGTTATCTCTGGCTATATGTAACAAAGGACATCCGAAACTTAAATCTGAAATACTATGCTATATTTTGTTTTTAAACTGCCTGTTTTTTTTTTTACATAAGCTGTAGACATTGATGCAAAAGTTTGTTCAATTATTATAATATTAATATGGTACTAGTAAAAAATGTTCCAAAAATTTTCAAATAAATTGTTCGTTCTAAACTCATAGGTTTATAATTAATGATATGAAATACCACAAAATACTAGTTAGTCGATTATTTATGTACTGATTTGATGACGGATCCCGATCATGAGAATGAACACACAGTGGCTGTGACCGGTCGGCAGTTGATGCTAAATCGTATTTGCTCTACTTCTGTTTTGTATTATTTTATGGACTTTAAATCTTGAATACTGTTCGTTATCTCCCTTTGTATCATTCACAAGAAATTTTATATGACTATATATTGAATGGAAATGTCTATGTAACTATTTAAGATGACAAATTAATAAATGCAATTTGATCCACATGAAAACATTTGTTTCTACATTTTTCTTTTTAAAACACCATTTATTCCTTCACATGTAAATTATTGTTAAAAATGAATGCAGCGTTTTCTGCGACGCTCCATTTCTACCATGAAACTTTTCTAATTCTTATTATGTACTTTTTGGTCTTTTGATATTAACAACATCACGGAGCATTTATGAAAAGATTTTTCATAATCACAAAAGATCCTGCAGGACTTGTTCTAAATCAGTTATCTTTGAACTCATGATAGTATCTTTATTACTCTGAATCTCACTCAAAGGAGAAACGAAGGGAGCTGATTGACTCCTGTCATAACCTTACGAAAGTACCCTGACTTCCACTTCCGCAAACATGTAACCTTACAACTCTAGAATTGATGCATTCTCCCCACACTGTGAAAATCTTAACTGAGCGATGTCACGGTTTCTATGCATAAGTCCTGGTTACTGCATCAAAAATATGTAACCCCTGGTAGACCTCTTTAATAGATATAGGTTATGCATTAGCAAAGTTCCAGACCACTTGGTTTAAAGTAAATGAACTCAAGTTATAATTGTCAGTCCAAGTAAGGGGATTTCTGAATTATAATAAACAAAACAGTGGTGTGATATTTTTTATATCATTTATTTAAAAGCAAAGAAAGGAACAAATATTTAGATATTTTTTTATCAAAAAATTTATATAATTTCATAGTAAGAAAGTTTAAGTTATCTTTCTTTATTTTGATGTTCCTAAAATTCTGCTTGACGTTGAATAAATATATTTCATTTCAAAGCACATTAGATTAAAAAAGGTTTAAAAGGTCCCAAACTTAAAAACATTCTACTTTCACTTTGGATCGAACTGGGGTTCCAACTTCTCCAACGAATCATTACAAGTTGTAAGTCTCAGATTTATAGGGACTTATTCTTTTCCCCTTTAAACATATATAACCCCATTTCAAACTATTCAAGCAACTAAACGTCCATTTTTTCCTAAAACATTATTTGCTGCTGTCATAGAAGTAAACAAGTGTTACTCTTGCATCACAAGTAATATCATTTGGTGCTCTTTCTAAAAACAATATTCAAAAATTCTAGTATAAATAAATAATTTTTAAAGACCCTTGTTAAATTTTTCGATACATACTGTTTTAATATTGGAATATGAATTGTACTATTAATACTGGAATATGAATTTTACCCTTAATTCACATAAATTAAACAAAAACAATTTATTGAAATTTGAGGGCGAGACAGCCTCTTGACAACGGGCTGAGACATAGATATCTCAGCCCCGAGGGCGAGACAGCCCCTTGACAACGGGCTGAGACATAGATATCTCAGCCCCGAGGGCGAGACAGCCATTCTTCCTAGGCGCTGTCTCATGCATTTAGTCCAAAGGGTCTGTATCAGGGGAGGTGCATTAAAAGGTATAAATGCTATAAAATTAGAATTTAATTCAATGTTGAAATCCACGGAAAGAAAAGTTGCCACTGTAAGATGTATTAAAAAAAACCATATTTATTCTAATTCTCAGCCCAGACATCATCATTCTGCAGAGCTCGTAAAAAAGAACAAAACATGTCTGATTTTCAATTTATTACAACACAGATAATGTACAGCTTTTATTTGGGAGCATTCAGTAAAGAGAATTAATGAAACTTTTAATCCTTCAGGAGTTCAACCCCAAACTTCTCAAAACATAATCCTTCACAATTTTTTTTTCTGTTTGATCTATGTAGGATCTCCCATGATTTGTAGTTGGATATTATTTTTATCCAACAAATTGTGTGATTTTTATCCCCGACCAAATCGAACAAAAAAAACCATGGGAAATTCTTTTCATCCCATGTTTAATACTTCACAATCCATGGTTTACACAGGCTTGTATATATAGGACTCCACTTTAATTTCCTTCCTTTGGTAAACCCATTATGACTCACATCTGTGGGATACAAAATCAATATCACATGAGCTATATAAAAAGGGTAAAGGGATACACTTGGGGCAATAAACATTATTAAAAAAAACAAGGAAAAGATTCCCATGATGAATTTTAAAAATTGGTTATTTTATCAGAGATGTTTCATCTGACTAATGGGTTGTCTTTGTAAATTTGTGGTAAAACCAGTTTGAATATCCATCTGTTAGAAATTGAAAAAAAATAAAACAATTAAATAATATTTAAAAATAAAATCGACTCTTAGAATTTTTCATAGCCGTTTCAAATGTTTAAGGAAATATCAAAGAGTAAATTTGTTTTTTTAAGATGAAGTGTTGTTTACCTAGTGGCGTTTAATTAACATCATTGTTCCCCTGATCAGTAAGATGAGGTGTTGTTTACCTAATGGCTTTTAATTAAAATCATTGTTCCCCTGATAAGTAAAATGAGGTGTTGTTTACAAAATGGCGTTTTTTTAACATCATTGTTCCTATGATCAGTAAGATGAAGTGATGTTTACCTAGTGGCGTTTTATTAACATCATTGAGGATCTGATCAGTAAGATGAGGTGTTGTTTACCTAATGGCGTTTTATTAACATCATGGTTTTCCTGATCAGTAAGAAAAAGTGTTGTTTACCTAGTTGCGTTTAATTAACATCATTGTTCCCCTGATCAGTAAGATGAAGAGTTGTTTACTTAGAGGCGTTTTATAAACATCATTGTTCCCCTGATCAGTAAGATGAAGAGTTGTTTACTTAGAGGCGTTTTATTTACATCATTGTTCCCCTGATCAGTAACATGAAAAGTTGTTTACCTAGTGACGTTTTATTAACATCATTGTTCCCCTGATCAGTTAGATGAAAAGTTGTTTACCTAGTGACGTTTTATTAACATCATTGTTCCCCTGATCAGTAACATGAAGTGTTGTTTACCTAGTGGCGTTTTATTAACATCATTGTTCCCCTGATCAATAAGACGAAGTGTTGTTTATCTAGTGGTGGTTTATTAACATTATTTTTCTCCTGATCAGTAGATAAAGTATTGTTTACTTAGTGGCGTTTTATAAACATCATTGTTTCCCTGATCAGTAAGATTAAGTGTTGTTTACCTAGTGGTGTTTAATTAACATTATTCTTCCCCTGATCAATAAGATAAAGTGTTTTTTACCTAGTGGCGTATTATTAACATCATTGTTCCCCTGATCAGTAAGATGAAAAGTTGTTTACCTAGTGACGTTTTATTAACATCATTGTTCCCCTGATCAGTAAGATGAAGTGTTGTTTACCTAGTGACGTTTAATTAACATCATTGTTCCCCTGATCAGTAACATGAAGTGTTGTTTGCCTAGTGGCGTTTTATTAACATCATTGTTCCCCTGATCAGTAACATGAAAAGTTGTTTACCTAGTGACGTTTAATTAACATTATTCTTCCCCTGATCAATAAGATAAAGTGTTTTTTACCTAGTGGTGTTTAATTAACGTCATTGTTCCCCTGATCAGTAAGATGAAGTGTTGTTTACTTAGTGGCGTTTTATAAACATCATTGTTCCCCTGATCAGTAACATGAAGTGTTGTTTGCCTAGTGGCGTTTTATTAACATCATTGTTCCCCTGATCACTAAGATGAAGAGTTGTTTACCTAGTGGCGTTCAATTAACATTATTGTTCCCCTTATCAGTAAAATAAAGTGTTGTGTACTTAGTGGCGTTTTATAAACATCATAGTTCCCCTGATCAGTTAAATGAAATGTTGTTTACCTAGTGGCGTTTAATTAACATCATTCTTCCCCTGATCAGTAAGATGAAGTGTTGTTTACCTCCCAGATAGCAAGACTATGTTGGGCCAACATTGGCAAACGGTTGTATGGTTGGCGTTGGGGGAACAACGTTGGGCCAGCGTTGGACCAATGTCACCATGCCAACCTCCTCGACCATGACAGAATTCCTATGTTGGCCCAACGTCGGTCCAACGTTAGCAACTTCCATTCACTTAACTTCCCAAGGAAGGAGGGATGTTGATGTTGGCCCAATGTTGGCCAACTGTTTGTAATACACTCTTAAAAGAAAGTGTCTTTTAAAGTTGATAGTAGTATGTTGGCCCAACGTTGGCCCGATGTTTGTGATACACCCTTAAAGAAAGTGTCTTTTAATGTTGGTAGTAGTATGTTGGCCCAACGTTGGCCCGATGTTTGTGATACACCCTTAAAGAAAGTGTCTTTTAATGTTGGTAGTAGTATGTTGACCCAACGTTGGCCCAATGTTTGTAATACACCCTTAAAGAAAGTGTCTTTTAAAGTTGGTAGTAGTATGTTGGCCCAACGTTGGCCCGATATCTGTAATACACACTTAAAGAAAGTGTCTTTTAAAGTTGGTAGTAGTATATTGGCCCAACGTTGGCCCGATGTTTGTTATACACCCATAAAGAATGTGTCTTATCAAGTTGATAGTAGTATGTTGGCCTAACGTTGGCCAAATGTTTGTAATACATCCTTAATAAAGTGTCTTATCAAACTGGTAGTAGTGTGTTGGCCCAACGTTGGCCCAATGTTTGTTATACACCCTTAAAGAAAGTGTCTTATCAAATGGGTAGTATTATATTGGCCCAATGTTTGTAATACATCCTCAAAAAATGTGGTAGTACAATTTGGTAGTACATTGTAGTACGTTGGCCCGATGTTAGCACGAGTGTTCTTTTGTTTAGGTGTTTCAAAGATGGGATATTTATATTGGGCCAACGCTGGCCCAATTATAATACTACCAACTAAAGATGGTGTCAATTTTAGCTGCTGAGCTGACATTCTATGTCCATGCTTTTAATTGGATGACTCTTTTTGTTCAGATCTGATATATTCAACATTTTAAATTTTAACTTAAGTGATCACAGCTCCAAAGAGTGTTTTATTATATTTTTTGAATTGTGCACATGCATGATTATTTATTTGAAATAAAACCCTTGAAATTATGAATTTTTTCATAAGCGTTGTATTCATGAGAATTTAGAGAAGACTGAATTAGTCTCGTTCAACCAGACACTCGGCTGTCTCCGTAAATCTCCGACCAGCCAGAGGGTCTGGTAAACATACGTGATATCGTTTGTGACGCCAAAACGAGGCTGACCAAAATTCTGGTAAAGTTTTTGATTGGCTGAAAAGAACACACAGCCACAATTTAAACAAATACATCGTAAATCGGCAGAAAAATAACTTAAAGTTTTAAAAGTTAAATGTCTAAAAGTTCTAGCAGTTAAAGAGGAATAATTTTATTATTTATGGTAATGTGAACGGGTTATAGGTAAGTGTCTTTGAAAAAAAAATATCATGTATTATTATTTTTTTACGGAAGCTAAAGTGAAAGTAGTTTAGCTACCTGCGGAATACATATTTCTTCGACTGATATTGTAATTACTCGTTGTTATGTCCAATTTTAAAGATCAATTTATTAATATAAACTCACAATCTAACAGGAAAAACATGTACAATATTCGTTTCAAAAAGAAGTCGTCAAAATGTAAACAAGATAGCGCCCTCTGACGGTAACAAACGCTAATGTGACTCTTTACCAGACTCTCTGCTGGTCGGAGTTTACGGAGACAGCCGAGCGTCTGGTTGAGCGAGACTAAGACTGAATACGTTCTCAGGAACAGGATGTGAATAAAGCCTACATATACATAAATCAAAATGACACAGCTTTATAATTAAATTGAAACAAAAGTTAGGCGTTCGCTATCACGTGACCAAATTGTGGAGTGAGCTGTCAGATTCAATTGCTCACAGGTGGTGATAATGCTGGGCAAGCAAGAAGAAGTGAAATTTAAACTTGTGGATTATACATTTGCTATACAGCTGCATTTAGAAGCGATGTAAGTATATTTATATTTATTTATTCAGGTTAACTATTAACATTGATTCGGAATTCATTCTTGTCATGTTTTTGCACACAAGCACTGTAAGTAAAGGTTAAATAACATCTTTTAAGTTGTTTCTATCTATCTAATTCTTAACTGTCTATTTCAGACACGATTGTAACAAAGAAATTCAGCCAGAGACTGCAAGGAAAACAAATGTGGCGGTACATGTAAATAACAATGAAATCGAAGACCATGCATAAAGAAGTGTATAAAGTATGAGTCCGTATGACAAAGATCAAGATGAAGAAAACGGGAGGCGACGAAGGGACGGAAAAAGAGCGGGAATACAACAAAAGAACTATAATAAAGGAAGTGAGCCTTGATTAAGAACTTTTAATTGATAATTTTTCATAATTTACCTCTGTTGTCTATTTTAAAATTTATTTTGTAAATTATGATTGAATTGATGTATATAAAATATTATCACAGTGAATCATTAGTAATGTTTTCATGTTGAACATGTCCATGAATGCATTATGAATGCAGATTGAATTGTGTATTAATTTTTTTAAACATTCATAAAAAAGGTTTATGTAAAGAATCACTCAACCAATTGCAATTGTTTCTATGTAATAACTACGTTGCCAAACAATTTGCCATCTGACATTGTAAAAAAAGGGTCAACATTGGGCCAACCTAACCAACCAGTTGTTAAGGTTGGCTGTTAGTTGGCATACACTAAAAACTACATTGGCCCAACAATATGCCATCTGACATTTCAACACAGGGCCAACGTTGGGCCAACCTAACAAAACAGTATTAAGGTTGGCTGTTAGTTAGCATACACTAATAACTACGTTGGCCCAACAATATGCCATCTGACATTTCAACAAAGGGCCAACGTTGGGCCAACCTAACCAACCAGTTATTAAGATTGGCTGTTAGTTGTCATACAATTATACCTATGTTGGCCCAACAATATGCCAACATGTTGGACCAAATGTTGGGCCGATGAGCAAAATTACCGTTGGCCAACGTAAGGTTACCAACAGTGGGCCAACGTTGGAAAAAAAATTGGGCCAACGTTGGCCCAACTATGTCTTGCTATCTGGGCTAGTGGCGGTTTATTAACATCATTGTTCCCCTGATCAGGAAGATGAGGTGTTGTTTACCTAATGGCTTTTTATTAACATCATTGTTTCTCTGATTAGTAAGATGAGGTATTGTTTACCAAGTGGCGTTTAATTAACATCATTGTTCCTCTGATCAGTATGATGAAGTGTTGTTTACCTAGTGTAGTTGAATTAACATCATTGTTCTCCTGATCAATAAGATGAGGTGTTGTTTACCTAGTGGCGTTTTATAAATATCATTGTTCCCCTGATCAGTTAGATGAAATGTTGTTTACCTAGTGGCAGTTTGTTAACATCATTGTTCCCCTGATCAGTAAGATGAAGTGTTGTTTACCTAGTGACGTTTAATTAAACTCATTGTTCCCCTGATCAGTAAGATGAAGAGTTGTTTACCTAGTGGCGTTTAATTAACATCATTGTTCCCCTGATCAGTAAGATGGAGTGTTGTTTACCTAATGGTGTTTAATTAACATTATTGTTCCCCTGATCAGTAAAATAAAGTGTTGTTTACTTAGTGGCGTTTTATAAACATCATTGTTCCCCTGACAAGTTAGATGAATTGTTGTTTACCTAGTGGCGTTTAATTAACATCATTGTTCCCCTGATCAGTAAGATGAAGTGTTGTTTACCTAGTGGTTTTTAATAAACATCATTGTTCTCCTGATCAGTAAGATGAAGTGTTTTTTGCCTAGTGGCGTTTTATTAACATCATTGTTCCCCTGCAAGCTGATCAGTAAGATGAAGTGTTGTTTGCCTAGTGGCCTTTCATTAACATAATTTTCCTCCTGATCAATAAGACGAAGTGTTGTTTATCTAGTGGTGGTCTATTAACATCATTTTTCCCCTGATCAGTAAAATAAAGTGTTCTTTACTTAGTGGCGTTTTATAAACATCATTGTTTCCCTGATCAGTAAGATGGAGTGTTGTTTACCTAGTGGCGTTTAATTAACATCATTGTTCCCCTGATCAGTAAGATAAAGTGTTGTTTACTTAATGGCGTTTTATAAACATCATTGTTCCCCTGATCAGTAAGATGAATTGTTGTTTACCTAGTGGCGTTTAATTAACATCATTGTTCCCCTGATCAGTAAGATGAAGTGTCCGCCCGTCTAGCTTTCCCTATCCTTTCGTCCCCCGCCTGTCTGCCTGTTTATCCGTCCGTCTAGCTGTCACTCATTCTGTTCAACTTTGTTTTCTGCATTTTTCCCTCCTACATGTAAACCCTTGAAGATTTTGATCTGATTTTATGTATGTAAGTTTCAAATCAAGTTTTCATTTTGTAACGCTTCAATGATCCCTTCATTTTTCTAAACACTTGGAGATATTGAGTTATTTCTAGTGAAAGTTGCTTGACCTTAATGAGTTATTAAGTTATAGATAGATTTTTTTTTCTTTCCACTTTAAAAATGTATGATAAAATTTTCAATTTTAGAAAGGACAAGATTACACTTGCCGGTAGGGGACTTGTATTGCTAATGCAACACTCTCACAATGCTTTATTTTTTAGATTCTTTTAAATCCTAAAAATTCATTACCTTAAAGTAGTTTTGATCAATATTGATCTGGTTCTGTTAAAGTATTAAATATATTAAATATTCCGAACTAAAATTAATTCTTAACAATTAGGATCTTATTGTGTTCAAAGGTAGATAAACTGGGGACCGATGGTACTTACAACATAGATGCAGAAGATCCGGCCTGTAGTAACTGGTTACGATTCGTTAATTCTCCCACCAAATATCAACAGGAAAATGTCATCTCTATCAAGTGCAAGGGCATCATCTTCTATATGACGTAACGTGACGTAGAGCCGGTCGAAGAGCTTCTGGTCTGGTATGGTGATGGATATGGAAGATTTTTAGGCGTAAACCGCATACATCCGGGTAATTGAACAATATAGTTCATCTAGCTAATACATTTTATAGTTAACTGTTTTCATCCGGGTATGTAAACAATCTACTTATCAAGTAATTTTACCATATGTACTCGATTCTCATTATACCGCGGGTTTCATTGTATCGCGGTATATTTCAAAAAATCAGATACATAGCTCATATGCTTTTTGATGAAAAAATATCAGTCTGTCATCTCAATGTAAATTTTTGTGATGATTAAAAAGTATGGAAAATGTGTATGAAAAAAAAATTATTCAAATTAAACATAATTTTACAAAAATCGATCTCCGTTTTTATTATTTTTAGCCCACCGAGTTTATAGTAAAATTCATATAAAGTTAATGTTTTAAAATCTTTAGTTTGTATAATTGTTTATTTTCTTACGTAAAATTACATGGTAAAATAAAAAAAAATAAGAATTGAAGTCCATGTCAACCTCAAGTTTCCACGTTTTCCCATAACCGCGATACTTTGAGACTCTCCAGTTTAGGAGTTAAAAATAGACTTCAACTTAGACGATGCAAGCTTGGGAAATAATTTGATACTAAAAAGTTAGGCCATAGTTTGCATTACTAATATCATTTTATGAAAGTTAATTTAAAAAAATCAAAATACACTTTTTATGCAAAAGATTTAAGTACCGCGATATAATGAGACGCCTGTATACAATCCAGTCATTAATTTTCTTTTTATTACATGCTGTTGTTCCTTGGGAGGTTTCAAGGCGTAAGCCTGGGTAATAAAACAATTTATTCATAAAATGCTTTTATTTAAATGAAATGAATACAATCGTTTTTTTTTTCGAATTTCTCTAACTTGCCTTTGAATAAAAATAGATACTCTTTCATCAAAAAATAATATAGATTATATTGAAACACCTTTGATAAATAGTGAGATATTTTTTAGCGTTCTACAAATCTGATTTTAAATTTTTGAAATAAAGAAAACAAACTTCACATTTAATCTGGAAAGCATATTTTCGCAGTGTATCAAAATTGTTAATTATTAATTTCATTCAAACAACAGTATTTTTGGACAGGAACACCATCCACCAAAGGCACTTATTTACCTTTGTTCTTTAAATTGAATTGTAGTTTTGCCTAGGTTAGCTTATGCTCGTTAGAAAATTTTCTATTGTTACATATGCTACCACGCAAAAAAGGATACGCTCCCTTTCAATGTCTTTTGAATTTGGATACAACAGATCAAATTTTATCAATTTTTAGAGCAACAGGATTTAAAGCATCAAGTCATGTCGTATAGGCGGTGTTAAAAAACATTCTAGAAAAGATACTACTAATCCTTATTCATAAAAATAAAATAAAGTTTTTTGAGTATAATATAAATTTTTCTTGTCCTTTGCTGTAGAAGTTGATGTCAACGGTTCATTTGCATTTGACATTTGACGACAATGAGGGACTCATTTTTGATGATTGGATACCATTGACGTATCAGAACTGGAATCCTAACGATAGGGGCGAGACATCTGTGACGTATCAGAACTGGAATCCTAACGACGAAGGCGAGACAGCAGTTGACCCAATCTTTGGTCTCCTTTTGACTTATCATAACGACGGTAGGTGGCGTTGGGTGACGGAGAGAAACTACACGTACTATACGGGAGAAGACGGACTGAAACTTCCCTTTATTTGTGAGGATTTCTCTTTTGTTTGGAGCCAGAAGAGTGTTCTGTAACATAATGTTTCGTTTTCTTTCAATTAAAATAAACATTTGGAACCATTATCTCTTTTAATATATAATTTCGTTAAGCATGGTATTTAAAGTTCTAAATCATTAAATGGAGTCCTCTTAAGTTTACGTCGGATTGTGTATTCGTCGCTCGGAAGACATCTGGATTTATCCTCGAATCATATATGCGTCTCCTCGGAAGAGATCTAGATTTAACCTTGGATCGTGTATTCGTCTCCTCGGAAAAGATCTAGATTTATCCTGGTATCGTATATTTGTCTCCTCGGAAGACATCTAGATTTATTCTCGGATCGTATATTCGTCTCCTCGGAAGACATCTAGATATATCCTCGGATCGTATATTCGTCTCCTCGGAAGACATCTAGATTTATCCTCGGATCGTATATTCGTCCCCTCGGAAGAGACCTAGATTTATCATCAAGTTTAAATAAGCTATGAATAGCATATACACAAAGACAGACTGTGCATTATATTGCTTCGTTATTTTCCCAAGGAAACTTACTGGGATCTCCTCTCATCATACATTCAAGCATTTTAGCACAATGTGTTGTTTTTAAAATTTCTATCCGTAATCCAAAAAATAAGGGGCAAACATATTTTGCTGTGAAGGTCGGCTCAGTTGTCTGTTTTTTTGTGATCTTTCTTCCCTGATTTATCTGTAAGTGGGGAAATCAATGGGCCCTGACTTCAGCCTTTAATTGGTTTGAGCTATGGATTTCATATTTCACAGGTTTTTTTCATTTTGGAATTTGGAATTTGAGCCTTGGACATATGAACATATGAACTATTCACTGGTGTATTCCACGTGATAAATCTTTTCCCTGGGTAAAAGTATTTTTGACTCTGAACTTAATGTTTGACTCACGTTAAAAGAAATTTTCAAAGTTTTAATGTTAGCGTAGCTACTACACGGTTAAATCAAGTGATATCACCTCACGCTTATATTTTGATAAGACCTTCTCTTGAGTACAAACAGTAATGACCTTTGACCTTGATCTTATGGATTTGACCTACTTTTCAAAAACGTTAACTTTGGACGTATTTACTGAAAATTTAGTACAAGGGGTTAACTATGTTACCGGTTCATTTCTTGTGGTAAGAGCTTCTCTGGAATAACAATATTTTTTTTTCTTTTTCATCCTTTTAGTTTGACATCAGACTTTGACCTTTTTTGAAAAACTTTGGTGATAACTTTTGAATGGTTGATTCCGTGACATTTATATTTCACCTGTGTATTCTTTCTGAAATTTTTTTGTGTATCATCAGTATTGACTCCTCGACCTACTTTTGAAAATCTCTAATTTTGGTCATAATTACTGAACTGTTGCTGCTTTTATGGTGTTTATTTTTTTGAAGGTAGACTCATTGTGAGGCACTTTTCTTTTGGTACCAAAACTAGTTTATATTGACCTTGGTGTTTGACCTGCAAACGACAACATTAATCATAAGCCTGTTTGTTTCACAAACTTATCTTGAATTTTAATCATTAGCTCCTAAAACTTCCTATTGATTTAATAACAAATTTCAAGTTGTCGTCTATCAAATTTTCGGATATACTAGTATATAAACCATAGTTTGCACATTGCATAATAGAGTATGACTTGTCACACAAACTGAATCATTTTTTTTTCAAAAGATGTAGTCTCATAATTGCAAAAGTATTTGCAAACATATTGATTAATGTTAGCTTGCAAAGTTTTATTTGCAAAGGCAGTTGCAAGTATAAGACAACATCTTTCAAAAAATAGTAAATTAGTGCTTATTTTTTTCTAACTCCTTGTCTTGTTTTGCAATTTGATTTCTTTTTTTAACTTACTTGAGTTATCTCTAACCTAAATAATAAATTAAAATGATTTCAAGTTTTGCTTTTAACGTGTGTGACGTCCAAATAAAACGCATATTACACATGTAACCTTTTAATCCCCGATCTGTGTTATGGTGTTTTGAAATAAAAAAAAAAAAACACAATAAAAAATTACAGGATCGGTATAAGTTTACTATAACGTATATTGTGCATTCAAGAGCAGAAAATCTATTTTTTAATGATTATCTGTAGCAATAGAAGATATTGATTGTCAGAAAATGGGATTTTTTTTTTTACTTTAAGCTCATCATCTGGTATCATTGAGAATCTAGTATCTTCGCGTTTCTTGCCACACCTAAAATCAAGATATCTAAATATATTTATAGTAAAATTAGACTTGTGGAAAGAAATATTCAGTACACATCTCTTCAACATTTTAGCTTATTTTCTCCATGATATTAAAAATAACAATAATTTCAATTTAAGCGGTTTCAAGTAGATTAATGGATAATTAAATGCTCATCAATTAAAAATACTGCATGGATGAAAAAAGATGGGGATATGTTATTAGAGAAGTATAATCATATATGTATTGTACCACAAAACATGACAATCAAATATACCTATGATTTAAAAAAAAAATATCTTAACATCTTTATTACAATGAAACTTGTCTTATCCGACATGCACGGGGAACAGATTAAAAATATATGTGTTGGAATAAACAAGGTGTAGCATTGCAGCATGTAAAGATCATTGAGATAAGTATAAATGACAAATGAAATTAAATGGCTGAAATCACAGTAAAGAGTATTGCATGTGTCGGATTAAACAGGTTCCACTGTAACAGGTTTAACAATAAAGTAATCTTCATCCTAATTCTCTGTCCAGTTATCTCCATTTATCAGTGTTTTGAAAAAAAACCCGAAATATTTCTATTTTCAAATTTATTACAACACATATAAAGTACATCTTTTACTGAATACATTCAGTATCGCTTTACAGAGCAGTTCAACCCCCCTTGTTTTACTGTTTGTTACTTGATGTTAAATATTTAAAAAAAATTAATTTAAAAAATCGTCTCTTGTGGGTTTCCATAATCCATGGATTATCTTTCGCCTGTTAAAAAATTTATATTAATACTTCACAGAGAAATGTATGATAGCATATTTTTTTCTATTAAAAATCAACTTTTATAACTGAAATTTTTACAGTAATACAAAAAAAATACAAAAATAAAAAAACTCTGTTATATTATATTAAATGCTGTTTACCTAGCGACGCCTGATCATCAAGAAAGTCTCCTTTATCTGTCTATTATCAGTCACTGTGGGATACCATGGTCTGAACCAGTCTCCCGGGGACCATTGACCGTTAAGGAAAACGATGGCACAGGAGTTAAACCACCAGCCCCCTCTACGTGTACTGTGAGCAGCACAGTGATCACTCCACCCGTCATTGTCTCTGTCCGGGGTACTAAAGTACATCCCAGACAGATCACCGGCAGAATTACCAGTGTGTATCATAGAGTCCCCTGTAAAATTAAACAAAAAGAATCACAGATATATCTTCAATTTAATTGTCAACAATACTACTGAGGTACTTCTAAGAAAGACGGCTAAGGGTGCGGGAAAGAGAAACAATAAATAATTAGTTCATTCCCAGAATCCCCGGTGTCTATCATACTGGCACCTGAAGAATTAGAGAAAATATAGAACAAAGATTATCATGATTATAAGTATTAATAATTAATTTTCATACTGAAGTACGTCTGAGATACACAGTTTAAAGAGAGGAAAAAAATACAAGTCAACAAAACACTGCGCAATTCACATAGCATCATTTCTTGTGTAACAATAAACCAATGGTGTGTTACACATTTAAAGCATGGTAATATTGGGGGGAGGGATAAAGGTCACGGGAAATTTTAGAAAACAAAACAAAATAAAATTTTAATATTTGTCCGAGACCGTAGAATACTAAGTAAATCATTAATAAAGAGATAAGATGGCAGAATTCCTATTAAATGAATGGAAATGTGAAACGGGTTTAGGTCTTTAAAATTTGGCTTTTACGCTTTTTTATATGAATATTTATCCGATCAATTTTTTTATCATCAAATTTTCGTAAACCTGTAGACATTTAAGATTCACGAGGCACTGTTAACTTCCTATTCCGTAGTAGTAAAAAATGTGAATCATTGAAAATCAGACTATCATGCTCTGTAAAATTATTCCGTATTAGTTAAAATATGAATTATCAAAAATTGTCTGGAAACCCAAGCTGAAAGACAATGTTGAACAATTGTAATTATTGGATTTGTTTGGTATAAAAAAATTTAACATTATTTCCCTTGTACATAAGATGTATAATTAGAAATTTTATCCACTTGACAATAACCAAATCCAGTGTCTTCTCAATTTGTGAATTGTACTTGCAAATGATATTTTGAAATATTAAACATGTTTAATTAGCATGGAATCAAAAACGTATGCAGAATTTCAGAAAAAACACATATCTCTCTTTTTTCAAGAACATTATTATGTGCCAATACAGAAAAGAATAATTAATAGGATATATGTAATAAGTAATATACGTAATTTGAACATAATTTTAAGAACTTACATGTAACATAAATACATTTACCTAAGGTCCCCGTGGCAGGTCCTGCAAGAAAGAGTTGATATTTTCCTGCTTCGTCGGAGACAGAGAATCGGTCGTACATTTCATACAGTTTTGTACCATTCTGGAGAGTGATGGACACATAAAGGTATGATGAGTTTTCTTTTGTTAATTTATGAATTACGTCATTTCCTGTATTAAGATATATTTGAAATTATCTGAAAAATTCATCGAATACAATAAATTCATTTAAAATTATAAATCTACCGTTATGAAAAATCAAATTATTTTCCATAGCTGTAGGCAATATTGCTACATTTGGTCTCATTAGAATATGCCGCTAGATGATTTAATTTAAAATTAAGATCTTTATTACGCTTGATTATTTTTTACCTACCAAAAGAATGTTTTTATCTTCAAACTTTGAAGAAATAAAAAGTTCTTATTTGTAAGCGATTTACACTTACCAATCCAGACATTCTGTTCTGGTAAACCGAAACCATTCTTATAATCCGGCCAGTTCCTGTCAAAACTCACTGATCCGTCTACGCGTTTCTGAATGGCCTTTGAAAATTAATATGCATTACAATTCAATTTATTGCTTCGAACATTCATAGTATCCATAGGTTATGATATAAACTACTATACAATCCTACAATCCTTAAAACCACCAAAGAATGCGTATTATATTAAGTAATTTTAATTCTAATTAAAACAACCTACCGTCCACCCCCCGCCCATTGTGGTCATATCGCAGAAAACACGGACCGGTACTGTTAGTGTGCGGTAGGGGTATATATCATACACTCCTGTGATAGTTTGTCCTTTTTCTCGAAGATCCTTGCAATCTTTGGGCGTGCTAGTAAAAACTTAAAACAAAAATACCAGAATCATACAATGTATAGGTACAAAAAGTAAGAGAATGTATAATGCCTGCATGGTATATATATATATATATATATTATATATATATTATATATGTTAATTGTTGAGGCTAAAATGTTAATTACATGTATAATGCGTATAATGCGTATTATGTTAAACTTTTCCTTGTTATCAAAAATCATTCTTGTTTTTTAATTAATAAAGATCTTCGATTTATGACATGACTAAAAGTATTTATAATTAAACACAATCATTTTCAATACTCTGTTGACTGAAAGAAATGTGGAAGAGAAATTGATTGTAGATAAGATGACAAACAATTTTGACACAAAAATAGATGTTGAAAAATGAAGTAAATTCATGATATCGTTTCGATGTATGATCGATCGACAGGGAATGTTTAATCCTCCGTGGCACAGGCCAACTGTTTTCAGGATTCACATCTTACATGTGTAGCTTTCAGAACGGCTGTTTTTAACATAGAAATCTTGAGATACTAGCTAAAATGAGTTTTTTTTTTCGTTTATTTAGTTACAAAAAGCCAAACTTTTCCAATGGTTTGGACTGATCATTGTTACAAAGCTTAAATGAATATTACTAAATGCTCACGGTGTAGAAATTTTATCTTATGTTTTCCATTACATGCTAAGGAATATAAAAAAAGGAGAAAATTGACAATAGAGAAAATCACTAATATAATTCAATCAATCTCAAATTAAAAAAAAGAATTCCAAATAAAAAAAAAGATATATAAAGGAAAAAAAATCAGAAAAGAGATGAAAATGTCATTAGAATACATTTTTTTTGAAAATACAATTGTTTATACTAGATAAAA
This sequence comes from Saccostrea cuccullata, assembly GCF_032062105.1. Lineage (NCBI taxonomy): Eukaryota > Metazoa > Mollusca > Bivalvia > Ostreida > Ostreidae > Saccostrea > Saccostrea cuccullata. The sequence goes on along the minus strand of NW_026919181.1, from coordinate 7,280 downwards.
AGAAGTGTCAAAGAAAAATAATCGGGTCGCTTCGAGAGGGATCTAAGAAAAACAGAGAAGCAAACAGAAAGATTAAAAAAAATTACAAATATACATACCGTCATCAGAGTAGTATCTCCAACCGGCCTCATCAGACAGCTCAATCGTAAGACTTTTCTTGTGGGTGCGGCATTTCTTCATTTGATAGCTGAAACCAAAGAAGCCGCACTCACTTTGACACAACGCAGCGCACTCGGTCAACGAATGAACATTGTATTCCCCTAAAAGTTCATAATTTGATTTCTTATCATTAAATTCCATTTTCGTGGTATATTTCTGAGTAAAAATGGTAGCTTTAGATAAAGCTAAGAAGCCTACAATTAAAGTGATAACCCACAGACTGCCCATTTTTTTTCTTTCTTAAGAGAAAAGACTGATGTGTTCTTGTGAATCTGTGATATTCTGCCGAATGGTCCTTCTACAGCCAAATATATATGTCGTACCTTAATCAATGCCTGAAAAGCGATTGGCTAACTGTTACGTACTCTATATTTTACAGTTGTTTAAGTATCGATTTTATTGAATCTAATATTAATTTTCATAAGTGTATATTTTGAAATTGCATTTTAAAAAATACAATAAACGTGTGCTTTTTATTTTACTGACTAATACCTGTTATGTTGTGATTTTTTTTTCATTTGTTATCTTTGAAATGAGGATTTATAATACTGGTATATATTATCTTGAATGAAATTTTAAAAAAAAATCAGCTCTTTCGAAAGAAAGTCTCAAAGAAACAATTATTTGATGACATTATTATGATTCTCAGAAATTATTAAAAAAATATACTGATTAATCAAACTTTTATTTATTAGCCTCCAAATGTTCATATAACACAATACATCATCATTGCTTTATTAACTTTTCAATCAATTTCAAAGGACCACAACGAAACATCTAAGAGGAACGTTGACAGCACCGAGCACATCTTATAAACTGAAACTGAATCCGATTTATTTAATCAAACGCCTATTTTACATCAACATATTCAATGGCGTTGTAGAAAGTCTGTATAAAAATATATTAACAAATAATATTGTAACAGGCTGGCCTTAAAATATCCTTATTTCCATTGTAGATGTTTCACACAGGAAATCCATATGTTCTTTATAACTGTTTATTAACTTTCATCGCAAACATAAATAAACAAGTCAACATTTGATGCACAAAACTGTGTTGGTCCCTTTATCAACATACACACATTTTGTCAGGGTCTCATGAGTGATGGGAGATAGCTCAGTATAAAGTTCTAGGTATCCATAGCCAAAATGGGATTTAAAGGGGAATAACTCTTATAACAAAGAGTGTTGTACCATGCAGGAGTAATAGATGTGGAGAGTAATAATAATTTACATTATAAGAGATTGTCAGTATTTCACTTGTCAGGAATTATATTGTCAGGAATTTTGAGTGTCAGGAAATATGTTTTCAGGAATCTGGGTGTCAGGAATTCTAAGTGTCAGCAATTTTGAGTGTCAGGAATTTATAAAATGTCAGGATTCTGGGTTGCCAAGTTATGAAAACAATCTTTATGCTGAATAATAATTAGAACTTGTCTTTATAAAAATTATGATCTTGGTTTTCAGAATTCATCATACCTAATAAGATAACAATTAGTCAAGTGCTCAGTGGAGCTATCTGACAAAACTGAGAAATTGCCTCACTTATATAGCTTTTCATCTAGAAACTAACCAATCAAAATGCTTCATTTCCCTGACAATCCTGACAGGCTTAAATTATTATAATTCTAACAATTAAAAACAATCATATATTACCAAATTATCCTGTTAACTATAAATTCTCTATACACAATAAAATGAATGCATTACTTACTTAATAAATCAAGAATTAAACAATTCTTAACAAAGAACTATCTCTTATGATGTAACTATAGTAGACATCAGTGATTAGGTAATATTCTTGAGCAAGATAAATAGTGCTAAATGACAATAATTATAAATAGAGAGATCAAATCTACAGGTATCTTTTAAATAGTTCAAGTTATAAAAACTATAATTTAACTGTAATTTAATAGGAATCTACTTGTACTAGCTTTACATTATCACAAATCCAAATTATTGCGCCAAGTGAACTATTTGATGATGTCATACAATGGCGGCCTACATGCACTGACAGTAGATGTCATGTCATAACAAATACAGTGTGGATTACTTAATAACATCACTGAAACTCCTGTAAGTAGATTCTTATATTCATTGATAATAAAATCTTAAACAATTTAAGAACATAGCCTTGTCAATCTATAAACAAAACAAACATGGCATGATTCACGGAATATTCCGAGAAGTACAATGACTTGAACTTGAAGTTTTACAAATAAAATCTACCCCCCTTTATCTAATAGAGTAATGAATATTACAATATATATAAATATACATGGATACATGGAACGTAATGAAATTAAAATAAAGCATAAAAGTCCCTAAAGTAGTAACTTTTTATTAATTTTTTTTTTTAAAATTCATGAATTGATTTTGATTTTTTATGTACAAAAGCAGTAAAAAGCAGGACTTAGGACGTATACAGGACCTAGCACACCTCGGAAGAATTTAGACAAAACCGCGCTCATTATAACAGCTCGTAGACAGCACCGAGCACATCTTGGAAGAATGTTGACAGAACCGAGTACATCATAGAAGCTCGTAGACAGCACCGAGCACATCTTGGAAGAATGTAGACAGCACCGAGCACATCATAGAATCTCGTAGACAGCACCGAGCACATCTTGGAAGAATGTAGACAGAACCGAGCACATCATAGAAGCTCGTAGACAGCACCAAGCACATCTTGGAAGAATGTAGACAGAACCGAGCACATCATAGAAGCTCGTAGACAGCACAGAGCACATCATAGAAGGGCGTAGACAGCACCGAGCACATCTTGAATCTTATATTAACATTTCGACTTTAAGGACAGATGACACGAACTAACTTTTATCAAAAACTACTAAAATGACAACTAGAGTTATCTTTTAATGAATGAAGGACATGGAAATAACGAACAGTATTCAATCTCAACGTCCATTAAACAAATATACAAAATAAGAGCAGAGCAAACACGGACCTCCGAAACATCAGAGGTGGGATCAGGTGCCATGGAGGAGTGAGCATCCCCTGCCGACCGGTCACACCCGCTGTGTGCTCGTTGTCATAATCAGGAAATAACGGAAAAAATCCGTGGTCAATTCAGTGTATAAATAATGGACTAACAATTGGTATGAAAAACGTCAGTCAGCATTTTATTCAATGATAAATTGTATTTGCTGACAAGGTCATTGTATCGACCATAGAATTTACGAAATGATGACTTTAAACGAGACTGTTGATATTCTTGTTTCATCAACTTCATGCTCTTGCGTATCGAATCAACTGAGATATAAATACTCCGTATGCAGGTGATGAAGGTATATTGCTGCATAAGTAAGGGAAGTTGACTATAGAAAAGTTAAAGCCATCACGTTTATCGTATAGCTTGGTTGTTAGATTACCATTAGTGTCTTTGAATACAATATGTAGTTTTTAAATTTCTATTCAAAGTTGCACAAAAAATAGTATTTGAATTGAAAAATATTTGTATAGAATAATAAGGATGGTTTCAGAAGGGTAGAATTTGAACGTCACGGGTTAACATTTTCCTAATATTCTAGAATTTATTATTTGTATCATTTTCAATGAAATTAGGCTAAAAATACATACCAATCCAGACATCCATTTTTTTTTTACATCATTTGTCTTTAAGGGGAGCGACTGGGGTCAATCTCAAAGTCCAAAAAACAATATAAAAAAAGATCAGAGCAAACACGGACCCCCAAAACATCCGAGATGGGATCAGGTACCATGGAGGAGTGAGCATCCCCTGCCGACCTGTCACACCCTCCATGTGCTCCTTGTCATGATCAGGAAATAACGGGAAAATTCCTCGTCGATTCGATGTATCAATAATGGACTAACAATTTGTATGAAATACGTCAGTCAGTATTTGATTCAATGATAAATTGTATTTGCTGACAGGGCCATTGTATCGACCAAAGAACTTAAGAAATGATGGCTTTAAACGAGACTGCTAATATTCTTGTTTCATCAACTTGCTTTCACTAATTTACCTCGTTTTTGAAATTGTTCATACGTAGAATATGCTCTTGCGTATCGAATTAACTGAGATATATATACTCCGTTTGCAGATGATGAAGGCATACAAATGTATTGCTGCATAAGTAAGGGAAATTGACGATAAAAAGTTAAAGTCGCTATATCTAAATGTTGAGTTGTAGGCCACAGCAAGTGTTTTCTTCTTTTCACGCATAAGATTTTGCATGAATTCTGCTTCATAGGAATATGAAAGTTAGTCTGCTTATAACGGAGTGCAATTTGTACCCGTGAGATTTCCAATAGATTGTTTGAATACCTGGTCTCCAAAAACCACATAAATCCATCAAATATTAGGAGTTTGGCGCAGAGCACAAGACTTAGGCGTGACCATCGGAACTTTGACTTTTGAGTCCTACATGTGCATATATAAATTACTTATGTTTATAAATATAAAGGAAAATAGGTCTTAATAATGTTTTATTTGGAATAGGTAATCTGGTATTCGGGATTGATAAGATAAGAGTATATATCCATTCTGTATGGGTGTTACAATTAGAAATTTCAATATAAAACCTGTGGAGATAACGAGCAGTATTTAAGCTCAAAGTCCATTAAACAATACAAACTAGGAACAGAGCAAACACGGACGTCCAAAGCATCGGAAAATTATATTAAAATATTCAAAAACTTGGAGAAAAAAACATTGTTTGTTCAGGCTTTTTGATATCATTGACAGCTATTTTTTTCAATAAAAATGAATTCATTCTAATTGTACACACGTACTCTGAGTTCTACATAGAAAAAAGAAGTTTGAGTTTCTGGTTGACAATATTCATGTTGTTTTTGGAGACCAGGTCTTCCAACAGCCATTGGATTTCCCATGGATACCAACTTCTCCCCATTATTAGCAGACCTATTTTTGTATTCATATGAAGCAGAATATTTTCATTTTATGGATGAAAAGGGATCACTTGCTTTGGACTTCAACTCGATGTTTAGATATATCGACGACGTATTTGTAATAAACAAATGTAAAATCCAGTCTTATCTGGATAAATCCTCATGAGATTGAGATAAAAATTACCATATCCGAGGGGGACTGAATTAACTCCTTGAGTCTTTTTTCCCTTATAGATTCAAATGAATGACGCCTTTTATACTGAATGACACATCAGCCAGTATCGTTTCGTTGTTATGTATAATCATCAATAAATGAATACCGAACGACAAGTATCCTCGGGGATAGACTGTCGACCAGCAGAAATACATGTACAGAGATGTTATATTAATTTTTATCTTTAAAATTTCTTCTGTTCATCATATTTTTTCTAAATTAGAATAACGTAAGTTTTACAAAATTACATAAGCCACCTCTTGGGGATACTTATCTTCAAGCACCATGTATCCATCAAATTTAAGTAATACTTTTGGAACTAAGTAAAAAATATATAAATAATTCACAAACTTAAGAATAAACTGAAAAGATTTATGAATTCGGAGTGTGTTATCTTTTTTATTTATTTATTTTTTTTTTTGATATTTGTGTCACGGAAGGAGAAATACTTAATTTTTAATTAAATGACATGATATTGAATTTAAAGAAAAGAAAGAAAAGATGAATTTTGAATATTATAAATCATTAGAGGGGAAAAAATTAAATTATGCAAAAACGGTGGCTTATTTTTTGGATTTTTTAAGAAACAAACAATACAAATGAACAACATGCATTGACTATAGATTGTATATATATAAACAGTATAAACAGAGGTCCCGTGTCACAATAGTCATTGCACAAAAAGTGCTAAGTACAGTTCGGAATTTGTAGCCCTCCGCCGGTCCACTCTCCATTTCAATTAAAATTCTCGTAAGAAGAAGGATATGGTACACTGAATTGACGACTTGATTTCCTGATTGACAAGGAGCACACGGCGGGTTGGATGACAAGACATTGTGTTCCCACCCCCTGTTTATACTGTTTATATATATATACAACCTATACTTTTTGTCAATGCATGTTGTTCATCCAAAAAATAAGCTACCGTTTTTGCAAATTTAATTTTTTTCCCCTCAAATGATTTATAATATTCAAAATTCATATTTTCTTTCTTTTCTTTTAAATTCAATATCATGTCATTTACTTAAAAATAAGTACTCCTTCCGGGACACAAATATAAAAAAAATAAATAAATAAATAAAAAAAAAAAAGATTACACACTCCAAATTCATAAATCTTTTCAGTATATTCTTAAGTTTGTGAATTATTTATATATTTTTTACTTTGTTCCAAAAGTATTAATTAAATTTGATGGATACATGGTGCTTGAAGATAAGTATCCCCAAGAGGTGGCTTATGTAATTTTGTAAAACTTACGTTGTTCTATTTTAGAAAAAATCTGATGCACAAAAGAAATTTTAAAAATTAGAATTAATATAACATCTCTGTACATGTATTTCTGCTGGTCGACAGTCTGTCCCCGAGGATACTTGTCGTTCGGTACTCATTTATTGATGATTATACATAACAACGAAACGATACTGGCTGATGTGTCATTCAGTATATAAAGGCGTCATTCATTTGAATCTATAAGGGGAAAAAAGACTCAAGGAGTTAATTCAGTCCCCCTCGGATATGGTAGCTTTTATCTCAATCTCACGAGGATATATCGACATAAGACTGGAAATTACATATTTTTTATTAAAAATACGTCGTCGATATATCTAAACATCGAGTTGAAGTCCAAAGCAAGTGATCCCTTTTCATCCATCAGATGAAAATATTCTGCTTCATATGAATACAAAAATAGGTCTGCTAATAATGGGGAGAAGCTGGTATCCATGGGAAATCCAATGGCTGTTGGAAGACCTGGTCTCCAAAAGCAACATGTATATTGTCAACCAGAAACTCAAACTTCTTTTTTCTATGTCGAACTCAGAGTACGTGTGTGTACAATTAGAATGATTTCATTTTTATTGAAAAAATTGGCTGTCAATGATATCAAAAAGCCTGAACAAACAATGTTTTTTTCTCCAAGTTTTTGAATATTTTAATATAATTTTCCGATGTTTTGGACGTCCAGGTTTGCTCTGTTCCTATTTTGTATTGTTTAATGGACTTTGAGCTTAAATACTGCT